>NW_005871447.1:457028-458368 GCF_000147115.1 Myotis lucifugus | reverse complement strand
TGTGTTAACTTTTTAAGGCATAGGAGATGTTAGTATATATAATAACTAGAGGTCCTGGTGACAAATCCATGCACGGGGTGGGGTCCGGCCGGGCTGGCTGTGAGGAGGGGCTGAGGGAGGTCAGCCGGCCCGCCCCACCCGTTCTGGGTGGGGGGGGCCAGTTGGGGGTGGGTCTGGTGGGGGGTGGGGGTGTGGGGAGAGCCGCGGGCAGTTGGCCAGCTGAGGGGAGGGACCGCTGGCGGTTGTGCAAACACCCCAAGCATCGCAAGCAGAGCTAAATGCTAGGAGGAAGGAGCTCTGGTATTTGGGCTTCTCATTAAAACTGAGGTCCTATTGGCCAAGCACGTAAGAGATCCTGAACTGCATTGTTGGTTCTTCCTTAGGTAGGAATTGAGCTGGGGGCCTGCCTACTCCACAAAGGACCACCCATAATCACCCTTCCACTCTCTGCCCCCTCTCCACCACAGAGCCCCATCACCTCCATCTCTACTTTTGGGGTGACCTCTTTTCTCTGTCTTCTTGACTGTGCGTCTCCATGCTATCCTGTGCCAAGGGAGTCAGAAGTACTTCTTGAAACAGAAAGGGAATGAGAGTGAGATGGGAGAACACACACACACACACACACACACACACACACAAATAGCTTAATAACTTACCTGTCACATTTATATTTTGTTGGGAGGGAACAGAATAGCTACAAAAAAAGAAAGAAATAGTATTGATAATTATAGGATTAAAAATAAAAAACCAAAACTGTGAGCCAAGTGATTTTAAATTATCCAGGGATTAAATATTTCTCCAAATTTATGTTAACATATATACTGTATACATATTATTGGAAATAACACAAAGGCTGACCAATCCTAGGAGAGTAAAAGTAGCTAAAATAGTAAGATTTTCAATTAGACTTTAAAAAGGAAAAGATACTGAACCGGGGATCAGGAAGTCTGAAGTCTCATCTTAGCTTTGCTGTTTTGTCCTAGGAAAGTACAATCTGTCTCACAGCTTAGTTTTCACCAGTGAGATGAAAGACTGAAGGAGACCATCGTAAAGCTCCCTAAGCTCCACAGTCCTACGAGTCCTGTACAAGTCATGCTAATACAGGCTGGTTCAATTCACGACCATGCTGTTTGTACTCTGACAAAGTTGGTTGAAATTTTGGTGCAAATATTAGAATTTTCTGCCTCTCTGTGGAAAACAGCCAGGAGTTAAAAATAGGCTCACATAATTTTATATGGCTCTAAAGTAGCCAAGAGCAAACAATGAGATATGGGAAAGGAAGATGGTAGATTTAAGGAATCAGCTGATGAGTCCTTTGACAAGACACGATGCCTCCGTTC
>NW_005871447.1:391293-392292 GCF_000147115.1 Myotis lucifugus | reverse complement strand
TATTTCTTCCCTTGTCACTGGTAATTTGTGTTCACTAAATTACCTCCAGATCTACTTTCCCAAGTCAAAAATAACTTCATGGTTTGTTTTTTTCTTCCATGTCCACCTTGGAAAGACATACAGATTTTGAAGTTAACCTTTCTCTGTTAGATACTCCGGAATAATTAAGCTAGTTTTTTTTCCCCCTTAAATCAACCAGATGTTTCATTTTAAGTTGGAACAATACATGGTTTATTTGACCCAAGTTCTCATGGAAAGGCCATTGCTTTCATTTTGATAGTCCTGTTATGTGAGAGGTAAAAATGAAAACCATCTTTAAGAGACTTTCTTTTTTTTAAAATTTTCTGGGAACAGTGCTTGGTCTAAATAGGAAACCACATTTTAAAAGAACATGTAAGTTATTACTGATGATGCTTCAGAATCAGATCAAACACTTTAAGCTACAGCCATCATGTTGGGATTTTATCACACGGCTCCTCATAAACTTTAAAAGAGATTTAAATGTCTTACCATGTCAAGATCTGTTTCTGGCAAGGCATCTATTTACATGATTTCTTTGTCACTTTTGTGTTTTCTTCTAATCAAGCTAGGCTAATATGCTTAGGGCACCTTTCATTTTTGTCTTAAAGAATGCTCATAAATGGTTAAGGGTATTTTTTTACAACATGGTGAGTGTTATTTCACAATGTTTCATTAGCCACAAATCCTCAAGTCACTTTTAAGAATTCCAGATGCTCTACTGTAGGTATTTTTGCAGCTGTTTTGTGGAAAATCATGAAAGTGCCACTCTCTTTGGAAAAAAAAAGAACATATCTCATTCCTTTAGGGATCAGTCTCTTTTACTGTACTTCATGGTAACAAAATGGGCAATGTAAAGACAGCTGTGTACTGGATATATTCCCTCCATCTGCTTGAAGTTCAGATAGTTAAAATATCTTCTAATTTGTAAAACTAGTTTGATTTTTACTTTTGAAGGAAGTCTTCCTTTTGGACTGGTTG
>NW_005871447.1:378937-379802 GCF_000147115.1 Myotis lucifugus | reverse complement strand
CTTTTCAAATAACCCACATTTGTCTTTCTCAAATCTATTTATAATTGTTTATTCATAAATAGACCCAAGTATATTCTGCATATAAGATATAGCATTATATACAATCTATACGTATAAAAGCCTAAGTGACCATTATGAACGAATGACCAGAACGACCAGTCGCTATGACATGCACTGACCACCACGGGGCAGATGCTCAATGCAGGAGCTGTTCCCTGGTGGCCAGTGCACTCCCACAGCAACCTGCCACGGCCCCTCCCTCCGGCGGCCAGCCCCCATCGGCCCCTGGTGCTAAACCATTCGTAGAGAACTGCTTCTGGGTTGGGGTTTCATATGTGGCAGAGCAGCTTTCTTGCTGTGATCTATTGAAAGTCAGCCCTTGATACAAGGGTTTATCTCGCTCCCATCCTCTCCCTTCCCCAGAGGCTGCCCACCCACTGCCACTGGCAGCATGACAACAAGAGAAGGAAGGGGAGAGGCTGGGAACCACGCAGTGGCAGGACCCCAGTGGCATCCGGAGTTGTTCCTTCCATGCCTGGCCCGGTGACTGTTGCCTCCTCTCCCTGACCCCCCCGGGGCCCTTGAGCCCAGGCTGGGACAGGGGAACCAGGGGTGGGTGGTGTCAGATGCAGCCTGTTTTCCCAGGGTGTGCAAGGACTAGGCTCAATTCTCGGGGATGGGGGCCAAACTTCTGCAGATTTTCAAGCGTTTGCGCATCCTGAATCGTATAATGTTATATGACCAGTGAGCAGGGGAGAGAGGGAGACGAGCGTGGGAGGGGGAGTAGAGTGAAGTGAGAAGGTATAGACTGACAAGATCTTTTTAATTCCACTTCTCCTACCCTACCTGCGCCCGCGCGCCTGCG
>NW_005871447.1:375933-377962 GCF_000147115.1 Myotis lucifugus | reverse complement strand
TGTATATTGTGCCACTTGATGTAATCTCACACCTCACTGATGCTCTGTTTGTTGTTTTTGTTTCTTTATTTTGTTTTGTCATCTTTTTCTCTTTGTGTTATTTCAGATAGTAGCTCTTGCTATGTTTTCACCAATCTTTCCTTTTGCAATGTATAATATTTTGATTTATTTTTTTCTCCTCATTATGGTTTACATTTTCTTGCCTTTTTTACGTTCCTGGTGACTCTTGTTTGGATGTAAGACACAGTGATTTTTACCTTTTTGGGTGCTGGGTATTTTCCCAACATTCTTTTAAATATTCTTCATCTCTTCTCTGGGATGCTGTTGAGTTACTTGGAGACAGTTTGATCCTTTTAGGACTTGATTGTAAGATTTGTTAGGAGGGACCAGAGCAGTGTTTAGTCTGGTACTAATTACCCCACTTCTGAATATTCTCTCCAATGCTGGATGAATTATGATGTTTTCCTGTATGATGGTGGAAACAGGCATCACTATACCAGCCTGTGTAAGTGCAAAAACCTTCCTTCTCAGTCTTTTGGAAAGGTCTTCCCCCAAACTCGAGCAGTGTCCTTGCGTTCCTGCACTGCTCAGCCCTCTGTTGAACACATGCAGGAAACCTCTACAGCTCTCCGGTGCTCTCTCCCTGCAGCTGCACTCTCTGGTGTTCTGCCCAGTAAACTCCAGCCACCTTGGTGTCTCCAGATTTTCAGCTTTGGCTCCTCAGTCTGGGGCTTTCCGTCTTCATGCTATGGACTGGAATTTCTTGCGAGGCAGAAATCCCGGGTCTTATCTGATTTCTCCCTCCGTTTCTCAGGTATTACTGCCTCATGTTTCAATGTATTGAAAACCATTGTTTTATATATTTTTTTTCTGTTGTACGTGTTTGTCGTTTCAGGTGGTTCTGTAGATCCTGTTCCTGAGACAACATCTTGGATGGGAGTGGAAGTCCTATCTTCTATTCATTTTTTTAAAATAAACTTTAATTTTACCAGAGGTTTGTCCATTTTATCAGTCTTTTCAAATAACCCACATTTGTCTTTCTCAAATTTACTTATAATTGTTTATTCATAAATAGACCCAAGTATATTCTGCATATAAGATATAGCATTATATACAATCTATACGTATAAAAGCCTAAGTGACCATTATGAACGAACGACCAGAACGACCAGTCGCTATGACATGCACTGACCACCAGGGGGCAGATGCTCAATGCAGGAGCTGTTCCCTGGTGGCCAGTGCACTCCCACAGCAACCTGCCACGGCCCCTGCCTCCGGCGGCCAGCCCCCATCGGCCCCTGGTGCTAAACCATTCGTAGAGAACTGCTTCTGGGTTGGGGTTTCATATGTGGCAGAGCAGCTTTCTTGCTGTGATCTATTGAAAGTCAGCCCTTGATACAAGGATTTATCTCGCTCCCATCCTCTCCCTTCCCCAGAGGCTGCCCACCCACTGCCACTGGCAGCATGACAACAAGAGAAGGAAGGGGAGAGGCTGGGAACCACGCAGTGGCAGGACCCCAGTGGCATCCGGAGTTGTTCCTTCCATGCCTGGCCCGGTGACTGTTGCCTCCTCTCTCGACCCCTCCGGGGCCCTTCGAGCCCAGGCTGGGACAGGGAATCTAGGGGTGGGTGGTGCAAATGCAGCCTCGTTTCTCAGGGGTTGCAAGGACTGGCTCAATTCTTGGGGCTGGCGGCCAACCTCCTGCAGTCCCTCCCCCGGCCAGCCAACCTCCCATGGTCCCTCCCTTCCCCCCTCCCCGGCCAGCCAACCTCTCACGGTTCCTCCCCACTGCATGAATTCATGCACTGGGTCTCCAGTACAATATAATTTAATACATATATGTTATTTATGTAAATATAAGGATACTTTGTTTAAAGGAAAATGGATGGAAAAAGGTATACCATGCTAACACTAACCAAAGCATCAGGTATCTATATATAAAAAAGCCTAGCCCTAACCGGTTTGGCTCAGTAGATAGAAAGTACGGCCTGCAGACTGAAGGGTCCCAGGTTCCATTCCAGTCAAGGG
>NW_005871447.1:175026-374502 GCF_000147115.1 Myotis lucifugus | reverse complement strand
TGGTTGCCCTGAATGGGGGAGAATTTCAGTTCAGAAGAGGCGCCCTCCATTAATCTTCCTTCCCCAACTCCCAGAACAACATGAATTTCCTCTCTGAGCACCTTGCTTGCATCTCTAACATTGGTCTTCTTTCACTCTGTCTCATATGAAACTCCACTGTGCGCATGTTTCTCTCCTCTTCTAGAGTTAAGTGAGGTGGAAGGACACTTGTCTGGGGTTCCTCTTGCTGCCTGAACATGGAGGCAGACATGTCAATATGTGTTTGAATATTTCTTTCAAAGTAAACCCTCTTCTGGTCAATAGCAATCAGTTTGTGCTCACTATTGATTTTCTTTTTCGATGGAATGTTTGTTAAGACATCTCAGTCTTTAGAGAATGAGGGACAAGTGTGAAAATAGATACTTTCACTCCCTGTCTTTATTTATTTCAAGTTTTAATTTACTTTCAGGCAAGTTGGTTCAATATATGACTTTCCCCAGGGTGAGAGGCTAACAGAGTGAGAGGAATGTCATTTTTCAGTCGACAGAAATAGAGGTAAATCAATCTGGTGCCCACATGCTCTGTGGATGCTGGCGGCCAGCCAGAGTTCAGGTCTCAATTAAGCAGATTAGGCCAAAGAAAGCAAAAATGCAAACCCAGGCAAATTACCAAAAATTGCTGTTATTCCAGCATTCCAACACACTGAATTTCTGAACATAAACTTTCCCCCCAAAATATGATGGGCTGAGACTGAAGACAGCAAATTCTTTCACCAGCTCTGAATCTATCTGCTTGGATTTCAGAGATGCTGGCCCCCATCTGAGGCTTCCCCCCACGTCCCAGGCAGGCGGGCCTCTGGGACTCAGTGCGTGTGGACACGTGCACACTGCTGATTCATCATGTCAGAGGCAGCACTTGCTCTGCAGGCCTCCTTGGAATAACCACATCACACAATGGTTTCTTTCTAAATAAACAGACGAGAAGAGCTGGCTGATAAGGCCCTTATAGGATATTCCAGGCTAAATTCAATCAGCAGTCCCCGAACGCAGACAAGCAGCCCTCTATGCTGGCTGGCCGGCTTGGGGGACGATATCATCCATCCTGTGCACAGGCCCCATAATTGCATCTCATTCCTGACTCCTGCAAAATAATGACCCTCTCCTCCCCTGGTTTGCAGAACACATGGGGAGGAAATAGCAGATCTGAGCTAACTGGCCCGGGAATCCTAACCAGATGATGGAAAAATGGTTTGTCAAAGTAAGAGTTCTTTGAATTTTTAAGAGCCCTGTATAACCTAATAAACAGTCTTTTCAAGATAGAGTCCAATATGGGGCCAGCAGGACTATCTGCCATTATTTCCATATCATCTGCCAATCCTTTCATTTCGGGTTATCCAGAGAAGCATCCAAAATACAACATTCCTTCTTAGTCCTCTCCCTACTTCTCTTGTTGGCAAGAGTATAAAAGACTTTTTCCCCTTAAGCAAAACAGTACACGACACAGTTAAAAAAAAAAAGCCTTGTAAAACTGCATTGTGTTTGTCATTTTATTAAATACTGCCCCCCCCCCCAATAATTTTAAGTAAGAAGTCTGTTAAGTTACTGTTGCTTTGTGGAACTGCGGGCTAGTTGTCTACTCCCTGAGTAAGTGGCCTCTTTGATTTGTGTTTATGTTGTTTGTTTTCAGCTTTTGTCCTCAACAGGCAGTCACTCCTCACCAGGAAGTCTCTAGAAGCACCACTGAGACCCTTCAGAGGTGGATGCTTTTGGCCAAGACCTTGGAGGAGGAAGACACAGGGCTTCACCCTGAGCACTTCCCCTGGGACCTCAGAAGCACCAGTGACCGAGTTTTCCACTACCTGGAGAATATGGTCTAGAGGGGTGAAGGCACAGTTTGCTCATTTTGGCAAATCCTTCCCCCTGACCTCCTGACCTCCTGACCTCCTGACCTCCTGACCTGACCATTATCTTTCCAGATGTCCATGTTCTCTGCCAGGTCTAGCCTGTTGGGGACAAAGCTCCATACTTCATAGTTACCTTCTCTTCATTTTAAAACAAATGTCCTTTCCCTTATTGCAACTAGTTGAAAGCAGGAAAGTGATTTTATGGTAAGACTAAGTCACATCCAGTTGAGAATGACTGATACCATTTTGGAGTTTGTTCAAGGGGTTTGTTCATACTTTAAGAATAGGGACATTTTTTTTAAGCATAACATATTCTATCCCTTCATGTCATACCCTACATCTCAATTTTAGGTTTCAAATATATCCTTTGGAATATATTATCACTACAACATTAAGGGGGAAATCTTTATTGATATCATCCTACCAGATTGGAAACTGATTACTCAGATCACTCTCTCAATAGTCCTATATCTAAACCAATACCCAGGGCTGAAAGCCCTCTTGAGATGTCTTTGAAGAATGCAGAGAGGTCCAATGTAGGAAGGCATGTTCTGTGGAGAAAGTGAAAGAGTTCATCATTAATTCCCACAGAACATATCCTCTTCTCTGCTTGGCCAGACATTTGTCAAAAGTTTCTACCATTTGATTGTCTATCTGCAAAGTGTATACATAAATAGCACAACGAGACAGCTATTAGCACAGGAAGAGGCTTGCAGATGCTCTGGTGGCTCATGAGAATACAGAACTGTACAAGGCCAAAGTCAAGGTTGGGTAAAATGAACCTCTGAAAACTCAAAGGCAATAGACTAGATATCATGGGTTAGGGTCCCAAACCTCAAAGATTCAAATAGTTTTCCTGGTGGAAAACTCATTTATCTCAACCCAGGTAAGGGAGTGAGAAGGAGGCAGCAGCTACCAAACAGGAAAAAACAAACAAACAAAAAACAACCACTAAATATTTGAAGAGGGCACGTCAGTGTGCTCCAGGTGCCTATAGTGTAAACATTTCAGAAAACTCCTGGAAGTTTGGTGGAGTCCATGTGTGTTAGCAGAACTGTGCCCTTCTTCCATCTCTTCAGGAGGACCAGCAAAACACAGGGCAGCTCACCGCCCTGGTTGGATTCTGCTGGGGAGAGAAAGAGGAAGAGAGAAGGAGTGATGCCTCCAGGAATAATTGTCAAGAACCTCTTAGGGTAATGGAATAGACACCATCAATGGGGACAGAGATAGGGAAAAATGGCACTGAGAAGAAAGATTTATAGTCTAAATTTAGGGTAGAAAAAAATGAGTTGGAATTCCCAACCTTGTTCCCAACTAGTTCCCAAAAGATCACTTCTAATGTCTATTGCTATTGTGCAAATTCAAGTTTCCTGCAGTTATTGGTGAATCACATGCCATGATATCTGAGCTCTGTTATTCCCAAGATAATTATTCCCTTTAAAGGAAGAAAGTAACCAAAGGAAATCTTTTTAACTTTATGGGATACCAAATCTGCATTTATTCCTTGTGAAATAATTTGTCTGAAGCAATATTATTGGGAGGAACTCTATAAAGAGGAAATACAGATTGAAACTTGATTTTCCCTTCATAATCTAGAAGGCGGATGGAATGTAAGGGTCTTGCAAATGTCCGGTCTCTTCCTAAGACCTATACAATCATTCTCTCCCTCTCAGGCCATCTGGTGTTCGCATTAGGCTTTCATGTGGTTTTTCACTCACAAGACCGAGCCTTCACCCATGCTCTTTCACTCCAGGAATTTCATTCCACCAATGCTTTGTCCAGAACTTCCACTCTTTCCTTCACATATTTCTTGAAACACCAGGATCTCTCCCTATCTTATTTTCTCCTATAGAACATTTAGGTATGAAATCAACCATTGTACATAAATAAGCTTGGTACATATTTTATTTGTTAATTTATTCATAGGTATTGGTTGCTGTTTGTAGGAATGGTCTAGATGTTATCTGTAGACTTATTGTCTTCTCACTGTGTCAATAATGCTCAGGTTCAGTTTTATCCTATTTAAAGGCAAAAAGTATATTCTTTAGCCAGTAGTTTTAAAAAATGGTCACACTTAAATATTCCCTGAGATGCAGAAAGAAAAAAATTGGCGTTTGTATATTTATATACATGTACAAAAAAAGTACCCATATATATTTTCATACAGACAAGTAAATATAATATAATATAATATAATATAATATAATATAATATAATATATATAGTTTTTAAATTTTGTATATATTTCAAAACATATTTAAGTGTTTTGTTCAGTAATTTTGTAAGTAATAATTTTCTTATGTTCAAAGTGCTTTTCTGCTAGGAGTGTATGATTATTATTATCCTATATAATAAAAGGGTAATATGCAAATGAACCTACAGCAGAAAGACTGGGAATGACTGGTCACTATGACACACACTGACCACCAGGGGGCAGACGCTCAATGCAGGAGCTGTCCCCTGGCGGTCAGTGCGCTCCCACAGGGGGAGCTCTGCTCAGCCACAAGCCAGGCTGATGGCTGCCAGCACAGTGGTGGTGGCAGGAGCCTCTCCCGTCTCCTCAGCAGCACTCAGGATGTCAGACTGCAGCTTAGGTCTGCTCCCTGCTGGTAAGTGGACATCCCCTGAGGGCTGCTGGGCTTCCAGAGGGATGTCTGACTGCCAGCTTGGGCCCGATCCCCCAGGGAGCAGGCCTAAGCCAGCAGGTGAACATCCTCCGAGGGGGTCCCAGACTGCCAGAGGGCATAGACCAGGCTGAGGGACCCCCCCTGAGTGCACAAATTTTTGTGCGCCAGGCCTCTAGTTATCTATAATAATAAAATTACAATATGCTAATTAGACCAGACGTCCTTCCGGACGAAGCCAGGGCTGCGAGGGAAGCCTGGGTCCTGGGTGCCAGAGGGAAGCTGGTGCTGGCAGCTGGGGGAAAGAAGGCCTACTCTTGCATGAATTTCATGCATCAGACTTCTAGTATCATCATAAATAAACTGTGGCTAAGTACCACAATGAAGCGATGGTGCTGACAATGATAATCACTCATTGCCTGCTTTTTTGTGATTTAAAATTTTCTATCTAATTATAATATAGTCTTTGATATTGTTTTTAATCAGTAAAAACAATTTATAATAACTGCCCTTCAGCAATCTGTTTGAATCTTTTCAGATAAGTCAAGATGAAGAACAGAAGAGACTGGTAGACAATTCAGTGCACTGACAACTAGGAGTCAGTGATATTGACAAGGCAGTGGGGAAAGATCCGTCTTCATTTCCAGTGATATGATCTCTCACTGTACAGTCAGACTTTCAGGGACCTGATGGGCAACCCGCTGGCATTTCCACTCAGAGCTCCACTGACACTGTGGCACAAATAAGGCTGTGCTTGACTGGTTGATGGGTGGGACTGAGCCCAATACCAGGTGGTGATTGTGCTGGGGAAAGGCTGTTTTGAGGCACAATGTGTGGCTGATGTTAGCCCCTTCCTGACCCAAACACTTTGGCACACGGACGCTCCTGGACAGAAACCCAGTGGATCATGGCTGGGGGCGGGAGGCAATAGAAAGGGTGACATGACATCAGGGAAGGCCAGGCTGCATGCCATCGCCTGAGCAACATCACCAGGAAAGCGGCTCCTTTTACTTCTGCGCCCTCCTTCAGAGAAACCTCCACCCAAAAGGCAGTGACCGTGGTCGTGCGACTTGCGTGTCCTGCTGGTGGTGGATGCTCTAGGCCACCAGACTCTCCTACTTGACTGAGGCCCCTTCCTCCCCCTGGGCTGCACTGGCCTGGCTCCGGATGTCCTGAATTTGCTTGCAACAAAGGCAACACTCCCCTCAAAAGAGCCCTTTAGTCGATGGTTAAAAATCCTGGTTTTCTCGCCATGAAGGCGTGATAAACACAGGGGGCTGCCCTCCGGGTCCTGTCAGAAAGGTTTCGAGGCCTCGGGTAGAGAGGAAAGATGGCCTCTTGACAATCTGAATGGAGGGTTGGAGTCACTATACAAGCACCAACCGAAAAGAAATAGCATCACAATAGTAATGATTTGGTGAGATTACAGGTGATTTTTACCTTTTCCTTTGTCCCTTTTAAATACAAATTCTCTATAATGAGCAAGTATTTGTTTTAAAGGAGAAAAAATGTACAATGTAAAAATATGCACCCAAATCCTGAATACAATAAAATAGTTTTACATAAATATGCACTCAGGTACCAAGACCCTAACCAAATCAGGGTTGCCAGAAACCACGAAAGGTAATTTGATTCAAATCCGAAATGTGAGCAACTGCTATCTCTTTTTCAGATATTAACGGAATAAGATAGCAGGTCGGAACTGTGTTTGTGGATGAGAGGAGAGAGCTTTGCTTTCTGTCCGTTGCTTTTTCTCTCCCTCAGATTACATTTCCAGAATATCTGCTTCCCCATTTCTTCTGCCTTGCATTTTTCCACAGTTGCAATCTCCTGTAATTATGGAAAAAAAGTTTTTCCTGGAACAGCAACACTGAGATTAGCCAGTTTGGAGCCAACCCGAGTATTCCCAATTGGTGCTAATAATCTTCTTTGTAGGAACAGTTTCAGGACAGATTCCACTCTGCTCTGAGACTTGAAACAGCTGAAAAATACGGGACTTGAGTCTTTAGATCTGAGAGCATTTGCATCCACTGTTAAGTGACACTGAATACTTACCTAATTACTTTTGCACTTTTATTTTATTGTCTTTAAGTAATCACCACAGTACATAAAAGCAGTTACAAATTACTGAAGTGTAATTCAAAATACCTATTTCCAAAGAGCCAGTCAATTGCCTGGATAAACAAATGCCAAAGTTCAGGAAAAGGTCAGAAAAGTTGGATGTTGTCTTTATGTTTAGAGAGCACTGTCTTTAAATTGCACACATTTGTCCTTAAACTGTCAGAATTAAACCCAAAAGGGACAAAATATTGCTCAAGTTAAGTCCTCTTGCACCTTGGTGATATATATTTATTTAAGAACACATTGAGAGCTCTTTTTTGTTTATTTTTTTTAGCACGAATCTATGCTTTATGCTCAACATTTAACAAACATGGTGTTTATTATTGCCCGTTTTTGTCATTCATTCATTCACTCATTCATTCTAAATCCTCTGGATTAAACCAGGGAATCAAACAAACAAAAATCCCTGTCTGTGTGGAGCTAAATGCTAGTGGGTGGAAAATAGACATAATAAATAGCTGACGTATATAGGATGTGTGGTCCTGCGGAAGACAGAGCAGGACAGGGGAGAGCAGGTGAAGGCAGACTGGAAATCCACATGTGCGGGGGGTCTAGAGAAAGATGCCCAGACCTCCATCCCCTGTGGCCTTTGTATGGAAAGAAATAATGGACCAATTGCACGTCCTCTGGCAATCTGTGTGTTAGCTTCATCCCTGAAAGAGACCTTATTTGTAGGGACCACCTACAAATGACAAGAGCTGGGGTTACCCAGTGACTGTCAAAAAGAAGAGTCTGGACTTCTGATCCAACTTGTTGAACAATTTTGTTCATTTCTAGAACTGAGCTCTGACGTGCTCCCCTCACTTGCCTCTCACAAAATAGCTCTGATGACAATTCCTGCTTGGATGGCTCTTTCAATCTTGTGAGGGGCCTTCAGCAAACATTTTTCATTTTGGTTCTCGCAACAGTCTTGTGATGTAGTATGTACCATCCCCAGGTCGGAGATGAGCAAGTTGCTGCCACCATGGTGACTTGCCCAGGGAAGCTATTATTTAAAACAGAATCCAACACCACCCCCCACCCCCCATGCTCTGTTAACATATTGCCGATGCATCACAAGTATTTAATTGGAAACCATTTTAGTATTTTACAATCTCAAAACATTTTTAAAAGTTATTTAAAGAGTGAGGGGCAACTAAAATCAATTGCAGAAACAACATAGACTGAGGACCCTTACATCCTTTACTCCTGCAAGCTCAGGAGGCCCACGGGACTGGAAGAAGCAGAGGGCCGATGCCAATGTCAGTTTAGATCCCGGGGTCTTTAGGAAGGACTAAGACTAGAGGAATCTTAACACATGGCCCGCAAAACAAGCCTCAGAAAACGATGCTGGAATAGGTATTTTCGAAATCACCAAAACTTACTGACAATCTGTGATTTGAAGTTAGCATTGTTCAAGTTTATTCAACAAATCAATTTTCTCTAAGAACGCGTTTGCCCTTGTCAGTTTTTGTATTTCCACAGTGCTTTTCCTTTAGGGTCATTCCTTGTGAATTATCAACACCTCTGAAAGTCCAAACTAAAGGTCCTCGTGTAATTTACACAAAATTCTTCATAATCCTATAGAAAAACAGATATTTATTTTGAAATAGAGTTTTATGTTTAAAAATAGCACATGTTTTGTTTTTGTTTGTTTTTTTTTGGAAATAAGTTTATATGCTGGAAAGGGGATATTATCTAAATTATTTTTGAGAAAATTGAGGAAAACATTAAATTGATGAGTGTACTTCTAGAGAGGCTTAGACTACTGATAGCCCATCTCTCCACAACCTTTTCCCTTCTTCTTTCACTATGGGAGAACGTCCTCCCAAACGCGGGATATTTGTTACCAACCACGTCCATTTGTTCTTTCTCATTAAAACATTTCCAAATTATTTGAGGGATTTACACTCTAGTAAAATTTTCAGTGTTTACAAAGCCATTTAATACTCTCTTACACTTCAGAGATCAATATAATCCCCTAACTTATGTTTATTTTTTTCCGAAAGGATGAGTTTAGTTTTTTAAAATGTAAAAAGTCTCCACAACAATTTTCTTGAAAAGTTCATGGACACAGTTTTATCTCTTCATCTCTTTCTCTGTCCCTGTCTTCTTGAATGTTGACCTAATTTGGTAAATCTACCTATTCCCATTTCATCCGTTTTCTGTGCCTCAAGGTGCCCCCAGGTATGAAGGAAATAGATGAATTCGCTGGTTTTTCTTCTGTGAATGTGAACAATATCCTCTGAGCTTATGGGACACACCAGCATACACTCTGTAGGCCTCTCGCCCTTACTGGCATGGGGTTTTGCATCTCATAGAGATTTTAAAAAATTATTTCAAATCCCCTCTAGACCCACACCCCCAGATTGGTGGACAATGTAATGGCTGGGAGGCAGAAGAAAGGACAGATGAAAAATATTAGGAAGGCCTCTAATTCTCTCATTTCTAAGCCCAGATAGTTTCATGAAAGGCACCTTTGGGTGGGAAGGCTAATTGACTTTTTTATTTTCGTAGTTTCTTTCCAAGCCTACTTCTCTGGCTGCTGCTGGATCCTCAGCTCCCCAGCACAGATGGAGGCACCTAAGTTCCCAAGGCTTCAGAGAACAGAGGGAGCCTGCCTCGCGCTGCTAGGTTACTTGTGTTAGCACCTGTAGGTCTGTTTTGCATTTCACTTCAACCTTTCTTTATTCACTGCTGACGACAGCGGCCGAAAGCGAGCCCTGACAGCCTGTTGTGATTTTACAGTATCCAGCAGGAAAGCCCCGCTAATTGTGAGCATATGATTTCTCAAGCACCAAATTGTATCCTTAGTCTACGGCTCTGGGACTTACTCCACAGTTGCTCATCATCGAGGCATTCGTTGCTTTTCTCCCATGATGTGAGCAAGACGGAATTTGCTTTCTAAAAAGCGACGCCTGCTAAGCTGGGAAGTCAATTTGTTTCTTTGGGGACATCCCTGTGGAGGTGTTTTTCACTGAACTGCTCCAAGAAAAAAAAAGAAGAAGAAGCAGCCGTTGTGATAGCAAATAAAGGCCCCTGTGCAGGAAGGCAGTTCCAGCGGTGTCTAGTTTCAGGCCAGAACACTAAGGTTACCATTCCAGGCCATTGAGGACTCGCCCAGATGTCTTCGGTCAAGTTAATCACAATGTGCCTGAAGGTTGTTTTCAGGTAATCCATCCTGGTGCGATTGTAAATCGAGAGCTCCTACTAGCTGAAGGTTGGGAGTTTCAGCTCAGCCTGCGCCTGGGAGCAGTTAACAAAGGGCCCCCACCTTTTATCTTGTTAGCGTTGCCACTGAAGCCGACTAAACGACCCTTTCCCGAATGCTCAAGATAGGCCCAGAAGTTGCATGCCGAGCGAGCACATGACTTCATAGTGTTTTGTGTCAAGAGGAACAAGTCAAATA
This sequence comes from Myotis lucifugus, assembly GCF_000147115.1. Lineage (NCBI taxonomy): Eukaryota > Metazoa > Chordata > Mammalia > Chiroptera > Vespertilionidae > Myotis > Myotis lucifugus. Next base: position 364,487 of record NW_005871447.1, on the reverse strand, counting down.
TTGTGAGGACTCAGTGAGACGTGGCCCTGCAGCGGGCCCTCCACCAGCTGAAGGTTTTCATCCCAAATGGTAAGGGGGTGATGCCGCCCTGGGAGTCTTCAGCCAGGCCCCACGGGATGTGGAGTGCTCTGGCCAATGCTCTTGTTGCTAGGAAACAAAAATCACTTTTTCCTGTTTCTCTCCGCTTTTCTTCCCCCCGCCCCCCTACAGCCCCCTGTAATCTGTGTTACTCTTCCCTAGACTGAAGGTAATCTTTTCCCTGATGCACATGTAATTCCTATTGTGATAAGAAAAGCTGATTTTGAAGAAATAAACTGTAATCTACATACGAGTATTTCTACCATTGCTGCCGAAAATGTCATATACATAAAATCTGGTAAAATATGTACAAAGGTTTTGTACACTGACGCACATCCTATTGAGTGCTCATTTTATACATCATTTTATTTACTCCTCACTATCCCTGTGAGTCAGCTACTAATCTCATGTTTTTTTACAGATGAGGAAATACTAAGGTTAATTAGAACACTGTCCAAAGCCTTCTAAATTACATGTGCGCAGCCAGGACTTGAACCACTGTCTGGATGTCTTAAGAGACCACATGCTTCATCAAAACATCCATGTGCGGGTTCCATGGCCATGACCTGGCATTTTTATCTTTCCCGTCACCCATTCTGACTTCCTTCCTTGGCACTGCAGCTGGGAAGCATGCTCGAGGGTCCACACAGCACCTGCTCATGCAAAGGTGTCACTCTGAGACTCCGGCCTGTGTTAGTGCGGTTGGGAGTTGTTGCTTGTTTTTGTCCCCACCTGTTCCTTCCTCTGGTATCTCTTACAGCAGGGCAAAGGGGAGCGCTCTGCTTTTCTGGGAGGAAAATAAGAACCTGGCTTTCTTTTCATGCCTGCTGTCCCACGGATAGTTTCCGATGGACGAGAAAGAGTCTCAAACATGTTTTTTGAGATCTCCAAACCATGTCATTCTCATCTCAGAAAGACACAGCAGAGATATTTACAGCATGAAAGGATGTCAGAATTAAGGTAGTCAACTCTGTAAGCCTCCCAGATCACAAAAAGCAAATATATGTTCCTATAGTTTAGCCAAGAATATTTGCAAACATGGAATCCAGCTGAACTTCAAAGTCAACTCTCAATCTCTCTTTGTTACTCACTTTTCTTCTTCTTGCTTCTTTTCTGTCTACAGCATTTTAGGTAGAGTTCTTCCGTCCATCCAATCACCTCCCTAAAACAGGAAGCATTTCTCCTCAACTTCCCTATGTTGCTTCCTCTGCAATAATAAACCTTCAGAAGGAGGTTTACTACTAATTACGGTGGAGAAATAAGCCAGGCAGGACACCACTGCTCTTCCGTCCCTGGCATGTCCGGGCATCATTTGTTGATTAGAGGACTCTGTGTCACTGAGCCCTGACACGGCCTCACAAGACAATAGATCAGTCTGGATGCACAAGATGAACCAGAGTTTTAATTGCTCACCGAGGATGACAGAAACAACAATAACACATAGTCAGAGAATTGGCTTTTTAAGTGCATATCCTGCTCATTGCAATCTCTGGCACAGTTCCTCTCTCTGAATCACCTTTTTAATTCCTTTCTTATGTAGTTGAGGTCATGCTGAAGAGGAATCATGGATGGCATGGAGAATCGACTAAGCCACCACTTGGAATAAAGGAATCCCTTTCTCAGTCTCCTGTCCTTTCTTTGCTTAAGTCCCTCCCATTAGAGCAAAATAAAGTTGAAAAAATGTCCTCATTAAAGAGAATTTGTTTTTCATTAAGAAGCAGGAGCGTCCTCTGAACGAGAAAGATACTTCCCCCAAACAGTTATTCCTGATTCAGGGTCTCCTCGATTCTCTTAGAGTCAGAAATCAGTAGCGTTTTAACTGAATATTTTCTTGATGAGATCATTTGGATGCAGGTCAATGGGGGAGGAAATCTCCTCATATTATTTGTACAAATTACAGACAACTCAGTTGGCTCCTGCCTGACTCTGGGTTTCTCTCCTCAAGAGTCACAACTTGAATGGAGAATAAGGAACTAATAACTAAATGGAAGAGCATTTCACATTTGCTGTTTAACAGGGTGTTTCAATTCATCTCTTCTTGGCTATTCACAAAATAATAGTTCATCTTTCTTAATGAAGTCACTCAGAGAACTAGAAATAGGAGGGGACTTCCTCGAATTGCTAAAGGCCATCTGTGAAAAAACGCAGGGCGAACACCATACTGAATGCTTTCTCTCCACGATCAGGAACAAAACAAGGATGCCCACTCTTGCCATTCCTGTTCAATATTGTACTGGAAGTTCTATCTAGAGATATTAGGTAATAAGAAGACATAAAAGACATCCAGACTGGAAGAGAAGAAGTAAAATGACATAATATTGTATATAGAAAATACTAAGGAACTCACTAAAAATTATTAGAACTAATAAATAAGTTCAGCAAAGTTTCAGGATACAAGATCAATGCACACAAAAAATAGTTGTATTCGATATACTAACAATGAACAACCCAAAAATGAAATTAAGAAAAAAAATTAATTTATAATAGCATCAAAAAGAATAAACTACCTAGGAATAACTTTAACCAAGGATGTGAAAGATTTGTACACTGAAGATTACAAACATTGAAACAATCCTAAATAAATGTAAAGACATTCCCTGTTCATGGATTAAAAGACTTCATATTGTTAAGATAGCAATGCTCCCTAAATTCACCTACAGATTCATTGCAATGCCTATTCAAATCCTAGCTGCCTTCTTTTTTTTTTTTTGCAGAAATTAACAAGCTTTGATTCTAAAATTCATATAAGAATCACCAGGGGTTAACCAAACTAAAGGTTAAGGGCACAGACCCCTAAAAGACTGTCCTCACTTCAGACATCAGCCACAAGTTCAGGGGTCCCAGGACCACTCTCACTTCTGACCATCTGGCTACAAATTCAGGGATTCACCTGACCATCCTCAGGTTTCATAATACGCTAGAATGACACACAGAACTCAAGAAAGCACTGGGTCACAGGTTTATTATAGCAAAAAATTACAATTAGAACCAGCTAAAGAAAGAGGCACATTGGGTGAAGTGTGGGGAGGTCCCAATGCACAGCTTCTGCTGTCTTCTGGGGTGTGCCACACTCCTGGCATCAAAGTTCACCCAAGCTTCTGTGTCCAGAGTTTTAATGAGACTTCATTACAGGGGCGTGGTTGATTGAATCATTGGCCACGTGGTTAAACTCAATCTCTATCCCCATTACTCCTGACGGAGGCTGGGCTGACATCACCTAGCTCAAAGTCCTGACTTGCTAATCACACGGTCACCTCCTTACCCTAAATTATCAGTTATGGTCCAAAGGGCCCAACATGAATAACAAAGACACTCCTATTACTCAGGAAATTCCAAGGGTTTAGAGGTTACCTTTCAGAAACTGGGGATGAAGACCAGCTAAATTCTCTATTGCACAGAAATGCAAACGACCCAGAATAGCCCAACATTGAAGAAAAAACAAAGTTAAAGGACTCAAAATTCCGGACTTCACAACTTACTTCATAGCTACAATATTCAAGACAGCGTTGTACTGGGATAGAAATAGACATTTAGTTCAATGAAATAAAACTGAACATCCAGAAATAATTCCTTATATTTATAGTTAATTGATTGTATACCAGGGTATCAAGACCATTCAATGGGGGAGAATAGTCTTTTCAACAAATGTTCTGGGAAAATTGGATGTACATGCAAAGAATGAAGTTGGTCTCTTACTTCATACCATATTTAAAAAATTAACTCAAATGGCCCAAAGATCTAAGTATTAGAGCTAAAATTATAAAACTCTTAGAAAAAGATATAGTGATACATCTTCATGACATTGCATTAAGCAATGGTTTCTTAGATATGACTGAAAATACAAGTGATGAGAGAAAAAAATTGATAACCTGGGCTTAATCAAAATTAGAAACATTTGTGCTGCATCAAGAAAGTGGAAAGATAATCCACAGGATAGGGGAAAATATTTGCAAATTATATATCTCTTAAGGCACTCAAATGAATAATATGTAAACTCATACTAAGCAACAATAAAAAGATAAATAACCCAATTTAAAAATAAGTAAAAAATTGGAATAAACATTTCTCAAAAGAGTACATACAAATGGATAACCAGCACATTTGAAAGATATTACACATTATTAGTCATTAGGGAAGTGCAAATGAAAACACAACAGGACACTCATGAGGCTGGCTAAAAAAAAAAAAGACAATAAGTAACAAGTATTGATGAGGATATAGAGGAATTGAAACCTTCATACATTGCTAATGGGTTTGTAAAATGGTGCAGCCACTTTGGCAAACAGTTGGAAAGTTTCTCAAAATGTTAAATGTAGAGTTGCCATTAACTCCTCTCTATATATCCAAGAGAATAGAAAACATATGTCTACACAAAAACTTGTAAATGGGTGTTTATAGCAGCATTGTTCACAATAGCCCAAAAGTGAAAACAATCTAAATGTCTATCAACTGATGAATAGATTTTAAAAAAAATGTGGTATATTCATACAATGAAATATTCAGTCATAAAAGGAATAAAATACTGATACATGCTATGCCATGATTGAACCTTAAAAATATTTTGTGAAATCAAATAAACCAAACCCAACAGGTTACATGTTTGTATGATTACATTTATATGAAATATCCAGAATATGCAAATCTATAGAGACAGAGTAGATTAGTAGTTGTCAGAGGTAGAGAAGGAATGATTGTGGAATGACCACTAAATAGTACAGTTTTGGGGAGGTAGGGGGTGATAAAGATGTTCTCCAATGATATGTTCATAGCAGCACTATTTACAAGCTAAGATTTGGAAACAGCCCAACTGCCCATCAGTAGATGAGTGGATAAAAAAGCGGTGGTACATTTACACAATAGAATACTACGCAACTATAAAAAAGAAGGCTCTTTTACCCTCTGAGGCAGCATGGCGGGACCTGGAGAGTATTATGCTAAGCCACTGGTCGGCAAACTCATTAGTCAACAGAGCCAAATATCAACAGTACAACGATTGAAATTTCTTTTGAGAGCCAAATTTTTTAAACTTAAACTATATAGGTAGGTACATTGTTATTAACTTAATTAGGGTACTCCTAATGCTTAGGAAGAGCCACACTCAAGGGGCCAAAGAGCCGCACGTGGCTCCCGAGCTGCAGTTTGCCGACCACTGTGCTAAGCGAAATAAGCCAGTCAGAAAGACAAGTATCACATGATCTCACTTATATGTGGAATCTAATGAACAAAATAAACCAACGAACAAAATAGATCCAGAGACATGGAAGCATGGGACAGACTGATGAATTTCTGAGGGAAGGGAGGAAGGGGGTTGGGAAGAGATTAACCAAAGAATTTATATGCATATATGCATAACTCATGGACACAGACAACAGTGCAGTAGGCCTGGGGGCGGGTGAAAGGTGGGTGCTGAGTGGAGGGGGGTCAATGAGATTTATAAAGGGGGGGAAAAAGATGTTCTCTAATGAGATATTGGTGATGATTGCACAATTCTGTAAATATATGGGACACCCCTGAATTTTACACTTAAAATTATGAACTTTATGCTATATATACATATATACTAGTATATGTTCTATCTTAATAAAGCTGATATAAAAAAAATAATTGTGCCCTGAGGCAATCTTATATCTTTTTTTTAAATATATTTTATTGATTTTTTACAGAGAGGAAGGGAGAGAGATAGAGAGTTAGAAACATCGATCAGCTGCCTCCTGCACATCTCTTACTGGGGATGTGCCCGCAACCCAGGCACATGCCCTTGACCGGAATCGAACCCGGGACCTTTCAGTCCGCAGGCCTACGCTCTATCCACCGAGCCAAACCAGTTTCGGCGAATCTTATATCTTGATTGAGAATATCGACATTGTTTTTTCAAGAAGAAACAATTAGGAGTCCCTGTTAGGGAGTGATCAGCATCATGGTTCTCTTAGATTTTCAAGGGTTCGAGTTAGATGGAAGGCCTTGCTGCATAGGGCGCCCCAAATGGGAGAGACAATTCAGGAGGGAATGCTGGTTTAGGGAGGAAGAGGATGACTTCAGTCGTGGAGTAAAGATAAGATAGATAACTGTGTTTCACTTCAAATATAAGTAAACAAACACCTTACACGTAAGTTGGAAAAAGAGGTAAAAAATACTTTTGCATCATTTCACGTAACCCTCTTAGAATTATTCTTGCTTTCCCACTGTTTGTGTTTGTGCTCAACCTCAGCTGATTAGAATGAGTCCTTGTAAGATAAGGCAAGACAAACTCAGTTTTACTCCTCAGGGCCTCTGGATCATGCTTTCCGATTTCTCTGACCAAATCTTGACCAACTTTGGACTGTGTTCTCTTTCCTTAAAAGGGCGTGTGTCCTTTTTCTCATGCTCTCCCTTGGATAGTGGACCCACATGAGGCCAGTGTGTCTGTCTGAGCTCCCCCTGTTCAACCTGCCTCCTGGGCCTGCCTTTAGTGACACTCACCAAAACCATTCCCTCCCTACCCTGCCGTGGCAAGTCTAAGCATTTTGCAATGCAATGCAATGCATCCATGTTCACTAATATGAAATCATTACCTACACATAAAGATTAAAATAAGATAGCAGGTGTATTTAACAACATTGAGCTCCTGTGATGGGTTCAATGAGCTCTGTTTGAAGTAATTTTCTGAGTGGTTTTCTGAGACTTTAAGGAAAAGAGGAGCAATGTATTCTAGATGCTACAGCTTGCTCTGCAGTGAAGCAATAGATGGCTGGTTCTGCAGGCAGATGGCCTTGGCTCACCACCTGAAAGCTTTCCTCTGACCAGGAATGGACACTTCTGGCACTCCTGTGCAGCTCTTCCAAATATTTACAAGATAAAAGCAATATCCAGTTGCATTTCACATTCTACCACAGGAGACAGTTTGGGGAACTGAATATAATTAAGCAATTTGACATCTCAGGATGATGGTTTAATTCAAGTGAGCTGGGAGAAGCCTTGTGATTTACCGTCTGAGGGTGATAGAGTGAAAGACACAGAAGGTTGGACTGGAGTACAGGCGCTCAGACTCCCTGGACCTGCTCCCTTAAATATCCCTGCAAACAACCCTGGGTTATTCCAGATAATTCTGGCATCCTTTTCCCCCTGAAGTCCACGGGTAAGTCCATGGCTACCGTGTCACTATGGGAGAGTCCGGGGACAGCTCATGTAATGGGCCTATCTATCAGGAGTGGCAGCAGGCCTTCCTATGAGATGATGCTCATTTTAGTTTCTAACTATCATGATAAGCAGTTAAGATGTTTACGTGAGGAGGTGGAATTGTGACCTATACTTTAAAATCATCATAACTAAATACCTTTTTGATCAATTCATGCCAAGCTTACTCACATGCAGTAGTCATTCATGTACTGTCATGTCTTCAAAGTGTAAATGTTGGCTTCTTTGGGACCTCATGATTCTATGGGGTGCTGTTGTATGGTGGGCAGTGGGGGGGCCCGATGGGGGAGGTAAGTGTGACACTGTGCTCACACTTGGAAACACTGTGCTCAGTCACCTCACCCCATGTTTCCCACCCTGACGATGACACTTTGTAATGGCATGCTTGCCTTGGAGCTTCACAGCATTTTAAAACTCAATACTCTTTAAACATTTTTGGAACGTTTCAGACATAGAAAAGAATATAAAGACTATCACAATGACTCCTCATATGTTAACCATCTACCTAAAGAAACAAAACATCACAAGTACAGGTAAGATGCCCATGGCCCTCCCTGCTGGGTTTCTCTCTCTCTTAGGGAGTCACTATCTGGCATGGCTCCTTTTTATCTCTGATTAAATCTTACCTACAATTCATTTATGCAAAAAATTCTTATGTACAAAATTTATATTTTGTATAAAAAAGCAAAATCATATCAGTATAAATAAGGACAATAAGGATGGTTGATGACGAATTTTTTTTCCCATCTGGGATTGCAAATAATGACTGGAGTCATTTGATAGCCATTCCATTTATTTAATAAGAATCTCACCTAATGACACATCAGGGACATCCTGCAAGGGTAGGACACCACTTTAGGAGAGCGATTATTTCCACTCAAATTGTTTCCAGCCTCTTGATTCAATAAACAGGGCTCAAATAAGTGTGTGCAGATAGATGGATAGATGGATAGGTGGATAGATGGATAGATGTATAGATGGATAGGTGGATAGGTGGATAGATAGATAGATGGATAGATGGATAGGTGGATAGGTGGATAGATGGATAGATGGATAGATGGATAGGTGGGTAGATGGATAGGTGGATAGGGGGATAGGTGGATAGATAGATGGATAGGTGGATAGGTGGATAGATGGATAGATGGATAGGTGGATAGGTGGATAGGTGGATAGATGGATAGATGGATAGGTGGATAGGTGGGTAGATAGATGAATAGGTGGATAGATGGATAGATGGATAGGTGGATAAATGGATAGGTGGATAGATAGATGGATAGATGGATAGATGGATAGATAGATAGATGGATAGATGGATAGGTGGATAGATGTATAGATGGATAGGTGGATAGGTGGATAGGTGGATAGATGGATAGATGGATAGATGCTAGATAGATATAGACAAAGACACAAACATATTACCTTAATATACTGTGGTATTTTGTGAGGCTGATCCCTCACAAAAATGGAGGAAAGCCCTTCCTCGCTGTTTCATGAAAACAGCCAGTCCTGTGGGTTCTGCTTCTTATGAGAATGAGGACCTTCCAAGAACACATATCCCAGCGTCGAATTTGTGCAAAACCAGATGAAAGAAATCACTTTAAAAAATCAGAATCATGCATTCTTCTCAAAAGTAACTTCCCAAAGTCAGTGTCAGACTAGATGAAACAGAACAGTTGTTGTGAAATAGTTTGGAACACACCCTTTGTGAAAAAGTAACTGAAGCCCAGGAAAGGCATGGCCTTAATTAACAACACGAAGAGGCAAATTCGGACCCAATCAAAATACACAAGGAATTCATATCTGCTGTCCTGACTTTTGCGCCCACTGTGAACTCTGGCCCCGTATATTCTCATGGATTTTCTTGTACAGCCATAAACTCTCAGGGGGTAGACTAATGGCCTTTTAAACGGGCACCTGAAGTTCCCTTTGCAGTCACCATAAATCAATGGCGCGCATCTCTCATTAATCTCCAGATCATCTCAGAGAAAGAAAAGCATAGAAAGGAGGAGGGAAGGAAAGGAAAGGAGGAAGGGAAGAAGGGAGGGAGGGCAAAGAACCAGTACCTGAGCAAACCTCCCAATGTTCAAAAGTTAGACTTAATGACCCAGGCGTTGGACCAAAAAAACAGCCCCCGTCTTATGCCAAACCGTGAACTGCTGAAACTTTTAAAAAGAAGGGAAAAAAACTACAGTTAAAGTAAAGAACTAAGCAAACAAACAAATACATCTGTGGTATAGCGGCAAATCCAGGGACGCAGTGAATAAATCCCTTTCAGATTAATTAATGCCATTGTTTATTTAATCTCCCAATTCCATCACATGTGGCAGGCAGGAGTGCTGCTCTTCTTTTCAACTGAAACAGTGCAAAACATAGTCTGGATCCAAGGAAATCTTGCCAAAATCCCTGGCAATGTATCACTCTCTTAAGCCCTGTTTTGCTTTTGTGCTCATGGTAACGTTCGCAGCTGTCGAAAGTGGCTTCGGGCTGTCTGACTCCCTTGAGAGAATTTATGTGTTTTTCTACTTCCTCTCCTTATTAGGAGGCAGGAATCCGCGACACCTATTAGAACAAGTATGCATAAAGGGTAATGACCATGCAGTTTATTAGTGGTCTGTTCTTCCTCAAAGGGAGCCCTCCTCCTCCAGCCCCGAGAAGCTGTGCCCACGTTCGAATCGCCTCTTGCTGTCTCGGCAGCAGGTGGGCAACGCAGAGGAATCCAGGGGGCGGGAGAAGACCGTGGCCTCTGGGAAAGTCGTTTCTTTCTTCCACACCGATGCATGGAAAAGAGGCTGGAATATCCCAGTTTGAATTTCATGAATGTGAACTATTAGCTGACAAAGGTAAATAGGACCGAAGTAACAAGAAAACATGAACTCCTAACTTTTTCGGAATAGTTCTGTAACCGGAGTGAATTTCTCAACTCCATCTTCCTTTTTATTTCTAAAATGGGGTGGGGAGCAGGTGGGGGTCATTTCGGTTCTTTAAGGCCGGGTTAGGAGAACAAGCCTTTCCCAAGAAAGTATAGCAAACCCTATTCCCGCTGCATTTGTGGGTTGGGGGGAAAGCAGCCATTGGAGGAAAGAGATGGCTGAGAAGCCAAGAGTGGGCTCCTCTGGGCTGATCCCTCACAAAAATCTTCAAACAGGAAAGAATTACAAGTCCTAATAAAATCCACAGCACCAGCTTGGAAATGCCCGGCTGCGCTCCGCCCCTGCCAGGCATCATGGTCAGGGTTGGCGTCCAGACAAAGTTCAGCAGAACAAAATGCTCGGGGACAAATTCATTCCTGTTAAAATCACACGGATGTTCAAGAGAACATAACCCATGTGGTTTTGATTCATTCACATGACGCTCATCAAAATGTTTCTGTGAGCCACGCACACAAAGCTTGTTAGGTCATTCTTCTTCAAGGCACGGAACCATTTTTGGCCACGGAAGGTGGATTCCAAGCCCGGGAGGGCCTGGTTCAACCTGAAACTTAGAGTCTCAAGGTGTGAGTGGGCTGTCACGTGGAAAAATACAACTGGCTCTACTGAGGACTATCAGGATGACGGACATAACGCGTTTTACTTATGCAGTTTTTAGGGCGGGGGGAGTTGCTGGGGGCAGGCAATGGGCCAATGTTCTTTTGAGCTTTTGAGCATGATCTATATTGTGAAATGGAGAAAATAATGGAAATGTACTCAAGTTAAAATTGCTCTGTGATCAATTCCATTTTGGGGGTTGTTGTTGTTGTTGTTGTTGTGTGTGTGTGTGTGTGTGTGTGTTTCATGAACTTTCTAAGATTCTTCCATCTAGAATCCCCCCCCACAACCCTCCTGCACAGTCCCCGGCACATGCTAGTCGCCCCGGTGAATGTTGACCTCAACCAAAATGACATGTGTTTTCAATGGACTAATCACACACAGCACCTCATACATCTGGCTTAGACACAGGATGGCAGCCGGCCTGTGCTCTTCAAGTCAGAGAACGGGCATTCTGTGTGGAGAAAGTAAAAATGATGCGCAGAAGAAAACCCACGGGCACAGATCCCCGGGCAGGAGGGCCAACCTACAACGCTGGGAGATGTTCTCATCAGTTCCTTCTCTCCGGCTGGTTTTCACGGTGACCGTAACTCTGGAATCAGACGGGAGGGAGCGTCTGAGGTGTATCCAGGGCTGTGGCAGGAGGAGCACATTTCATGGCGGTGCTTCATGTGACGAACTCCAATCCCCCCGACACGTTCACCCCAAACTGCATAAATCTCTCAGTGGGGAGCAAATGAGACCCATGTTTGGGTTTCTGACTAAACTGCTGGCTTATTTTCACATGTTGCTCAGTCATTTCAAGCCGGCTAGCCAAAGCTGCTAATTAAAGAGGGGGTGATTTATTTCATAACTTTTCTTTTCCCTTCAGGAAACATAACTCAACTCCAGGCACAGCGAGTTTACCGCGCCCCATTCAATAAATTACACCCACCTCATTAATAGTTCATTAGGAAAACTGAGAACCCGTGACAGACCCTCAAGGAAGGAAGGGGTCGCTGGCTCCAACCCAGAGGGCACAGTGGGCCTGACCTGATGGGCCTGTCAGCTCCCAGGTCCAAGTGCCAGCCCAGGTCAGGCCTACGGAGCACATTGTCCTGCACTGCTCTCCCACATGGATTCTTCACTCATTTCTTCTCTGCCAGGTGGAGGGATGAAAAAATCTGTCTTTAAAACATCTGATAAAACTGTCATATTAAAAAAAACTAAAACACTACAGGCAGTAAATCCTAGAGATCAATAATCCCTCCTCAATGCGTAAGTTTCTCCATCAATGAACACATCACCACGGTTTAACCTTCAAGAACAAGATATTGTGTTTTTTTCTTTTAATAAAAAGAGAGGGGCCCCAGAGCTTATATACAGTTGGCTTAGCCTTTCCATATATAAATACTAACTGGAGGAGAGCCAGACCGTGCCAGCTCCCCTGGTTCTCTATATATGGCAAATCCGTTCATCGGTGCAATGCAGGAGCTAATCTATGTACAATGAGGAATTTAAAACTAATATCCATTTAAGGTACTTTGGAGGTGGAAGCCTTCCACTAATATTTGGCCTAACGTGACATAGATGAGACTGCTATTTCTCAAACTTTAATGTTAACACGTATCTCCTGTAGGTCTTGCTCAACGGCAGATTCTAAAAGGTCTGAGATGGGACCCAAGAATCATATTTTAAATAGGTTCTCAGATGATGCTGATAATGCTGGCCCATGGACCAGTTTCAGAGTAGTAAAGGGCAGGGAAACTCACCCACCTTCTGGAGTTGGCTAGTGGATCTGATAGTGCAGGTGTTACAAGGTATAAAACCAGGTTGTGGTGTAAATTATATTACCCCCTCTCATAACACCATCCTCTAGAGCAGTGGTCGGCAAACTCATTAGTCAACAGAGCCAAATAGCAACAGTACAACGATTGAAATTTCTTTTGAGAGCCAAATTTTTTAAACTATATAGGTAGTACATTGTTATTAACTTAATTAGGGTACTCCTAAGGCTCAGGAAGAGCCACACTCAAGGGGCCAAAGAGCTGCATGTGGCTCGCGAGCCTCAGTTTGCCAACCACGGCTCTAGAGCAGGGGTTGGCAAACTTTAAAGTGCCAGTTAGTTAGACTTTGCAGGCCATCGTTCACTGCTGCAACTACTCAAGTCCCCCACTGTAGCACAGAAGCAGCCTTCGAAAACATGTAAGTAAGTTAGTCTGGTTATGTTTCAATAAAACTTTATTTATAAAAATAAGCTGCAGGCCAGATATGGCCCAAAGGCTGTAGTTTGCTAACTCCTTTCCAGAACAATGGATTCCAAAACTTTATGGCTGTACACCCAGAACAGTAGACGTCCCTGATACATGTATGTTTTTTTAGCAGTCCTCTACATGTCCTACTTCACTAATACACAAAATTAAGCACAAAAGAAAGAAACTTGATATAGAGACTTTAATTCTCCACCCAAATGGAGCATCTGTACTATCTCCTGGGTATACACACTCACTTTAGAAACCAGTGATGTGGAAAATTGTAAAATATGTGTTTTTTCCCAATAAAAATGATCACCCCAATAAGAGTAGTACTTGGGGTTTTGATGATCCTTGAAGTTCTAGGACATGGAGTGACCATGATGCATATATTAAGATCTGACAGTAAGAAAAATGAAGGAAAACACTGGAAAGAATTATTTTATGCAAATCAATACTGTGACATGGTCACTCCGCCCAGTCTGGGGTTTTTTTAAAGAAGTCTTATGTGCCAGGTGCCGAGCAAAGCGCTCTGTATGCAATGTCTCACTTAGTGCCCCATAGTTCTCTGAAGTAGGGGCAATACGATTTCCATTTTACAGAAGAGAGTACTAAGATTCAGAGAGGCTGGGTCAAGGGAATACAATTAGTTCCTTATTTAATTTGGTGGTTAGTTGGTATAAAAGTCACATCTGTTTAATTACAAAGTCCCCACTCTTAACAGCTGCTGTTTATAGCCTCATCAAATCATGATCACTTTCCAAAATGTTACTATTTCTTTATTAGATGATGACATCATACCAACGAAAAATCCCACTGGCTATAGGGAATGGGTTTAGCATATATCTGCACCAATCCCTTCATCCTGTCACAAGTTGCCATTGGAGGCAGCAGTAATACTGTGCCGGGAGAGAGAGCCAGCTAATTTTAAGTACATTGCTAGTTTCTTTAAAGAGATTGCTTACTGGCTATCAAATGTATTGAGAATGCTCACTCATTTGAATAGTCATGTACAGAAAGCCCATTTGTTGCCAAACTCAATCAGAGATGACCAGGTTAGCCAAAAGCCTATGACTATTTCTATGCAAGGAGGAGCTGATTTGTAAGGTGAATAGTTTTGCTTGCTTTGCAGGGTTTATTTCTAAAGTTTTGAGTCAGTAACAGCCTATCCATATACTTCATTCAAAAGTGAAAGCTTTAAATATAAACACTGGCATTTGTGTAAAGAAAGGTGTTAGAATTATAAATCATGGGTCTGCAGTTTAAGAGAGGAGACTATTGCATACTGAAAAACATTACCTTCAAATAAATGATGTAGCATGGTAAGTGTGCAGCAGTATCTCTGGAGCAATGATATTCAGACTGAGGGGTTCTGTCCATAAACCTTGGCCAGTTCATCATTAACTATAAGTCAAGAGTGAGGGAATTTTGTTCAATGAGAAAGACATTGAGAATAGGAGTGCAGATAAATCTAAAATGAAGAGACCAGAAACTAGGGAAAAGGAGATTCATATTTTGAATAAAAAAATCAGGACATATCTGAAACATATCAGGACAGATCTGAAAAGCTTATTTCTGTTTTTAAGCATTCTCTGTTAAATAATCCTGAAAAATCTAGGACATATAATCACTGTAACACATCACATCTAATCACTGTTGTTTAGATGTAAAATTCATAGCATGTATGGCCCTCCTTATTTATATAATTTTATCTCGATAAAAAATTTATAGATTTACTATAAAATATTTTAGTATAGTCTATGACCTCAAAAATGCTATCAAAGATATAAAATCAGGCTTGCAGAAAATGAAACACTTTCACAGTACTCAGTGATATCAAAAGCAGGATGCCCTTAAGTAAAGACAGTCTCTTCAATAAATGGTGTTGGGAAAATTGGACAGGTACATGAAACTAGACCACCAACTTACACCATACACAAAAATAAACTCAAAATGGATAAAAGACTTAAATGTAAGTCATTAAACCATAACAATTCTATAAGAAAACATGGGCAGTAAAATTTCAAACATTTCTCACAGTAATATTTTTGTCAATATGTCTCCTAAGGCAAGGGAAACAAAGGAAAAAATAAACAAATGGGACTACATCACACTAAAAAGCTTCTTCACAGCAAAAGAAATCATCAACAAAAATGAAAAGGGAGCCCACTGAATGGGAGAACAAATTTGCCAATGATACATCTGATGAGGAGTTAATTTCCAAAATAAAAAAAGTGCTGATACATGCTATAACATTGATGTACCTTGAAAACATGAGGCTAAGTGAAACAAGCCAGTCACAAAAGACCACATAATATATGATGCCCTATTCTATGAAACCTCCAGAATAAGCAAATACAGTGGTGCCTTGACTTATGAGTGTCCCGACTAACGAGTTTTTTGAGATACGAGCCATCTCTCGGCCGATTTTTTGCTTTGAGTTGCGAGCTAAAATTCGGGTTACGAGCCAGCTTCAGATACCCCACCACTAGTTGGCGCAGCGAACATCACAGTGAACGCCACATCAGCCCAGCATCATGTGTCATTGTAATGGTGAAAATTGATTTGACATACGAGTAATTTGAGTAACAAGCTCCGTCACGGAACGAATTAAACTAGTAAGTCAAGGCCCCACTGTATAAAGACAGATAGGCCCGGTGTAGGAGAATGAAGAGTGATTGCTAATGGGTACAGGGATTTTATTGAAAGGGTGATAAATATGTTCTAAAACTGCACTGTGCTCATGATTGCACAACTCTGCAAATATAATAAAACCCATTGGCTTCTACACTTTAAGTGGGGAAATTATATATATGTAAATTATATCTCTGAAAAGTTTTTTTTAAAAGACATTGTTAGATTAGTTTAAAAAAATAACAAGACCCACCTATATGGTTCCTCCAGGAAAGCACTTGAAATATAAGGAAGTCAAGTGGTGAGAGATGAGGCAGAAAAGATAAGAAGGACAATTGTATATTGTACTGTGGGACTCGGTTTTTATATTGAGGGTCATAGGGATTTCAAAGGAAGGTTTTCAGCAAAGTAGTAATGCAGGGCCAAGGCTTGGCACTTAACGAAATATAAGGAGGCCCTCACTCCCTGACTATGAGTGTCTCCCTGGAGGTGGTACCCTAAGTGCTAGGTGTTCAGCCACACGCCTTGGAAAGAACATCCTCTGCACTCTGGAACATGGAGAATGAATTAACAGAGCGAAAAATCAGAGGCAGGAAAATCAGTAAAAGATTTCTTCAGTTAGTCCACGCATTGTGTATGTGCTACATGATGAGAAAAAGCCACCCTTTCATGGAGCCGACATTCTGACTCGGGCAGGGAAGACAGATAACAAATACTTACACTAACAAATAAACTAGTTAACTCCAAGAGTGTGATACGTGCTAAAAAGAAAGCAAAGTAGGTAACAGAACACCAGTGACTGGTGACCATTGTGATTTATTGTGCGAACTGAGACAGTTGTAAGAATAAAATAGAGTGCTTACAGTAATTAAAATTTCCTATAGCTGCTACAACAAATTACCTCAAACTTAGTGATTGAGAACAACATTGATGTATTAGTGTATAGTTCTGTAGGTTGAAAGTCTCAGTGGATTAAAATTAAAGTGTCTCCACAGCTATATGTGTTCTGTAGTCTCTGGGGAGAATCGATTTCCTTGCCTTTTTCTGCTTCTACAGGCCGCCTGCACTCCTTGGCTCATGGCCCCTCCTCCATCCTCAAAGCCAGCATTCAAATCTCTCTCTGACTCGGAACCCTACTTTCATCATCAAATCTTCTTCTCTGACAATCACGCTCCTGCTCCCCTCTTCTGAGGACTCTTACGATTACACTGGGGCCGCCCAGATAATTCAGGATAATCTCCCATCTCATGGTCTGTAATTACATCTGCAAAGCCCCATTTGCCAGGTAAAGTAACACATTCACAGGTTTCAGGGATTAGGACATGGATTTTTTTTGTGGGGGGAGGGCATCACTCTGCCTACCATAAAGTATCATGGTAAAATACTGTTTTCACTCAGTTAAGAAACGTGTGGAGCAGAAATGTACTGGAGAACATTGGGTGTACACATAATTCATAATCTCAGAGTCTTCTTAAATGATTCCTGATACTTTGAGGTTGATGCTGATTTGTGTCTTCTGGTGTTTGCATGGTCATTGGTGTCACTTTGATCTCTGTGGTGGATGGTAAATGTTGTCATTTTGTGTAAGTTTATCATCAACATTTTGGAGAAATGGAAATGTAGTACTCAGTTTTTTAAGAAACACCCACCAGGGGGTATAGGAGAATAGATTCCTGATGGATCCTGAACATCGGGGCCCTTGTGAGGCAATTGTAAGGCCACTTACAGAGAGAGAGAGAGAGAGAGAGAGAGAGAGAGAGAGAGAGAGAGAATTGGAACAACTGTGATCACTGTGTTCACTTTAGCACTTGCCTAAGGCTGGTTTTCAAGCAGGGGTGATGACTGGTAGTAGTGTATCAGTGCTTCTCAAACTGTTCTTTGCCTTCCCCATATCTACATTTTAGAATTTTCTGGAACCGGGCAGGGAATGGACACTTTATTTCAATGATGAACACTAAAGCTTGTGCTTGATGGTGCTAAGGTTTAGGACAGTGGTTGGCAAACTCATTAGTCAACAGAGCCAAACAACAACAGTACAACAATTGAAATTTCTTTTGAGAGCCAAATTTTTTAAATGATATAGGTAGGTACATTGTTATTAACTTAATTAGGGTACTCCTAAGGCTTAGGAAGAGCCACACTCAAGGGGTCAAAGAGCCACATGTGGCTGGTGAGCCGCAGTTTGCCGACCACGGGTTTAGGATGTTGATGAAGGTTTCAGGTCCTCATGTGAATTGCTCGAGCTGTTCATGTTTTACACACACTGGGGGCTCCGTGCCCTTAACTCATGGGTTGACTTGCCTTTAGATCATGTCACAAAGGTCCAGGTCTTAGTGCAGTGAGCCTTGAACTTGTGTGATCATGAGAATCATCTGGGAACATTGCTAGAAACACACATTTCCAAGCCAATTCCCTAAAAATTCTGAGTCAGTGATGCCTGGGTCTGTGAATTTAACAAGTTGTCCCCGGGCAATTCTCATGATCCGGCAAGGTTGGGAAACATTGCTTTAGTCAAAGTATTTTTTCTTTCATATGTGAAAGCCTAGGAGCAGATCAGAAGCAAAGGGCAAACAAACCCCCAGCTGAAGAAGCAAAATAATACCCAAAGTCTTCCAGATGTTTCCCTGTTTATGAAGCCAATTGTGGTTTCATTAGCTGCCTTGCACTCATTTATGCCTCTGGTCGGGTTAAGCACTCAGATAATAAAATACTTTGCAGGGACCACGATGAGATTGTCATTTATATTATCAAATAAATAAACAAACAAGCAAAAAAAAGGATTCAAGAGAAGTAAGGGGGAAAAGAAAAGTAGGAAATTTTAAACTCATTTCATTAGTCAGAAGAGATTTTATGAGCTGAATATAATATCAAAGTTTCTCTATGCTATACAGTTTCTTTCTCATTCTGACTTCCCAAGTTATTTATAAGCTTTCTTACAGAAGAATAGCTCTTTTCACTAATTTATGATTTATTGCCTAATCACAATTAAACAAAGAGATCTACTAAGCTTTCCCGAAACTACACTATTTTACTCCAACCTTCCTCCTCCCTCATGAATATGCATTTGGGAGTTGATTAATGTATCCATCTTTAACCAATATACTCATTTCCTGGATCTGGTATCAAATGCTCAACTAACGCATTTGGACAGCAAGGGAGGCAGTGTTATCTGAGTCAATTTGGTTCTTAAATTTCAGAGACCAAGTAACAACTCTGACTTATAAGGAAGTTATCAAAAAAGTCCTTCTAGTCTTTTTAGCTACTGAGTTCAGATGGTAAATATTTGGAGAGCAAGGGTGAAGATAAATTATAATTTATCTCAGTGAATACTACAGCAGAATGGTATCAGGCATTGTGCATAGGTAAATATTTGAGACTTGGGTCATACATATTAGTTGTAAGCTACTTAAGAAAACATAAAAATATTATCACCTCTAAAACATCTCATTTCTTTTTTCTAGTTGCAACTGGAAACTACATATGCCCCAGAGTTGGGACAAGAATGGAAAGACTTGGAGGGACAGATGCTGCCATTTAGGTGAGTTTGATGGGCCTCACCCTGCGGTGCCCATGGGCTTAATTACACTTGTAGGTGTAAATTTGAGAAAGTCCAATCAGAGAGGATGAATGAAACATCTTGGATTCTCGATTACCTGGGAGTGAGTTCATCAGGGTGGGTTAATTTGGTGGGGTGCCTGTGATCTAAGTTGTTTGGCCACTGCTTAGTTAACATGTATCCTTAACAGCAGTCTATCTGCTTCTGGAAAATGGGCAGGGGCTGTATTTTCTGTCTGCACGAGAATGCTGGGGTGTCAGTTCCCCTAATCTCTTCTGACCCAATATCCTTGTAAACAAGAAGGCTATGCACAGGGGTATAGAAAATGGAAGCAATTTTACCCTGACTAGAAGAGATTGACAAGGTCTCACGAAGATGTGACTTTTGAGAAGGAACTTGAAGAATAAGGTCTGCTAAGTGGAAAATATGGAGAGAAGTATTCCAGGTATAGGAAACTGCATGCTCTAAATATAATTGTGAATATCAAATTTGAAGTATGTTGAGACACTGTGTATGTGTGTGCCTGTGTGTGCCTGTGCCTGTGTGTGTGTGTATATGTGTGTGTGTGTGAAATGTAATTTTTTAGAACATAAAAATGGTGAAGCAATTGAGAGGGTAGTTGGGGAGACCATGGAAGAACTTAATTACTATCCACAGATTGCAACCTTTTCCCTCCCTTCTCTGACAGGTCTCTCCTAGCAGCCAAATAGCATAGTCAAAATTCTGCTGATGATGCATGAGATAGAACACCACCTGACCTGACCACTTGTTCAAGGATGATTTAACTGCTACCCTAATTCTGAGCAGTAAAGCCTAGTTTGTGTCTATCATTGCAATGATCGAGACTCAGCCACACAGGGTAAAACATACGCTGAGGTAGACAGTATCATTTTTATGTGGGCCAATCCTAACTGTGGCCACATTCTAAATCCCCCTGTATCTCTTGCCTGAGTTAATTGAAATTAACAGTGACTCACCAACCATCAAAGGGATCACAGGCTTTAAAAAGATGAGTCATTAATTAAAGCTCCTCTGTATCAGCTTCAAATTGATTTTTTAAATCTTGTTTGACTCCTAGGCATTCAAGTACAAAGTAAAGGCGCTCACCATTTTTCTTAAAAGAGAAATCCCCAAATCAGAACTGGTTTAATTCCAACAAAATTTGGCAAATTAAGGAGAGTTTTAGTGGATATGGTAAAGAAAAATTAACAGCTTGATATTATTGGGGATTATTCCAAACTGGCTGGCTTATTTTCATCTTTTATTCCAACTATGGCAACAAGTAACCAATTCTTAGTATGAAACTCTTCCATTTGGTATTGTTTCCAATTTTGTGGGGCTGCCCTGTGAAGTGCTGGTGAGATATTTTCTGTTGAAATGCTTTGCATATTGCATGATACAAAATAGAAACTCAATGAAGACTCATATCATCCAAATTTGAAAACCAAACTTATGCTCACCACTAAGACTTAAAGTTCACCCTCTGAGCCTCACCATAAACCTATAAGTAGAATCATTCCCATTTTACTGATGAAGAAACTGAGTCTTGGACTTGAGTTTATTCCCAATTACCATAGTACGACAATACACATCCCTCTTCCATAAGAAGACTGATGTGCCAAATGGTACCAGCTGCTGGCTTGTTTGCTAGTTTTGACATATATGTCCCTAAAATGTGTTCTCTAAAAGATCTGTTTACTGTCTGTCTCCCCCACTAGCCTGCATATCCCATAGGAAAGGGACTGTGCCTGTCTTATTCATAACTCCATGACCAAATCCTCAGACAGTGTCTGGAAAGCAAAAGGTTCTTGGTATCTCTTGAATAAGTCAATCACACAAAGCTATTTAAAATAGCTTTTTAAATCAATTTGTCCTCTCCCCAGCTACCCCAGTTTTTCCTACTATTTGGAGGTTTAGCAGTAATAAGAAATAAGATGGGCCCTAACCGGTTTGGCTCAGTGGATAGAGTGTCGGCCTGCAGACTGAAGGGTCCCAGGTTCGATTCCCATCAAGGGCATGTACCTTGGTTGCGGGCACATCCCCAGTAGGGGGTGTGCAGGAGGCAGTTGATTGATGTTTCTCTCTCATTGATGTTTCTAACTCTCTATCCCTCTCCCTTCCTCTCTGTAAAAAAAAAATCAATAAAATATTTTTTTTAAAAAAAGAAATAAGATGGGTCCTTATAACTAGATACCCATTAAAAGGTTTTATCTCTAATGGAGAGCAATGTGACTGAAGGTTTGGATAGTTTTGTTTGTTCTCCTCCCAGCAGAAATTAGAAAATCGGTGTGTACATTCTCAAGTCGCTGTGAGAACTGCGCGTACCTGGGGAGATAATTGCTGTGGTAACACTGGGCTCACACTAAGCTACTCCCGGTTCCTAGGAGGACAGAATCTGAAAGTGTTGCTTCAGTGCCACTTGCTTTAAGATTACGGGAATGGCCTCAGCCATGCTTTTTATTCTCCCTTTGAGCTGATCCATCTTGAAAGAGGATAACTAAGTAAGGAATAAGAGCTTTCTGTGGTTGAATATAAGAAAGATCATAAGACAATTGTGCACTTAGCCATTGTAGAAAAAGACTATCATGTGCATACATTTAAGGAAACATAAACTTAGAGCAATTCATTTCCCATTAGAGTTCTTTTATTTTCTACTAGAGGCCTGATGCACAAAATTCGTGCAAGAGTAGGCCTTCCTTCCCCACGGCTGCCGGCACCGCCTTCCCTCTGGCACCTGGGACCTGGGCTTCCTTCCAGCACCAGCTTCGTCCAGAAGGACGTCTGGTCTAATTAGCATATTACACTTTTATTATTATAGATAAAACCCCCAATTACAGTTGGGGATGAATTTAGCAATAAAACAGCATAAGGATTTTTTTTCAGTCTTATCTCTACTTTTTGAAACTGTCTTTCCAACAATTTTGATTTTTCAAAGACAGAAAGAAAAGAAACCAGAAAGATGTGTGTTTTGAGCTCTAGGGGCAAGTTGTAGGGCCTACAGTTGAGTCTTATAAAACACAGAGGCAAGTAGCGGTGGGTCTGACAGTACAGAACTCTGTACCTTTATTTAAGTTGGGTGGATATATTCAATTTATTTTTTAGCCACATGGGCAAGGGCGCTTAGTCGCTCGGTGTTCCCACACACAGATGTGCCATGACCTATGTGTAAGGGACTCCTTCACCGACTAACCTATGTCTGAACACCTTGCTCCGCCTTCCTTCCTGTGGCCGTCTGCCTTCACTGGCACAAGGTAACACTTTACACACTTAGCCACATGCCAGGGACTCACTAAACATTCTACCAGTATTATCTCATGACAACCCGCCAAGTTTTTATTTCTAAGATTTCAGTTTCACCTATGAAAAACCACGGCCAAGAGGGAGTAAATAAGTTCTCCAAGGTCATCCACTGAGTAAGCGGCAGAGCAGGAATCCCAGCAGGTTTAATTCCAGAACCTGGGCGCATCATCGTGCTTCCGCACTCCCCTGGTCTCTAAGCACATACTCCTCAAAGATGGACATTTTTTCCTAATAGCTGTTCTTAAAAGACATGAAGAGACAATTTCATAGCTAATTATATCCTTTAAAATGCGTTTTGATGATGATATTGACAATGATATCCTTAAAGCACTTACTTTTAAAAAAATATATTTTATTAATTTTTCACAGAGAGGAAGGGAGAGGGATAGAGAGCTAGAAACATCGATAAGAGAGAAACATCGATCAGCTGCCTCCTGCACACTCCCCACTGGGGATGTGCCCGCAACCAAGGTACATGCCCTTGACTAGAATCGAACCTGGGACCCTTCAGTCCGCAGGCCGACGCTCTGTCCACTTAGCCAAACCGGTCAGGGCAAAGCATTTACTTTTGCTGGCTCAGTGAAACATGATCCTCCCCCCAAAATGTGTTTTGTCTCTCCTGGCTCACCAAAGGGGTAAAACTTACAGGACGAAACTTACAACAGAAAATGTGCCTTGTGAGAAAAGTGGGCTGTTGGCATGATTAGCTATGTGCACTCTGAAGACAAAAGGTATCTTTGGCTCAGGAAACCTATGATCTGATTCCAGCCCTGTAACTTGGGCAAGGCACTGAGTCCTCCTGAGCCTCCATTCCTCACACGCGCAATGGAGACTAGTGCCTGTCCTGCTTACTTTCCCCTAGTCATCGTGGGGGGCAAGAAACGGTGGCAACAGCCAACAACAAAGCTCTAGACCAATGTATCGTTTACTCAACAAACATTTATTGGGCGCGTACTCTATGGCAGGCACCATGCTGGGGACTACAAAGCCTTCACTCTGGAGGAAGAAGATTATGAACCGAAATTTAGTTTGGCTGGTCCAGAGCATGGACTCTGTTGGATTTCTTTTTAGGACTCAGCGTGTGTAAACAAAATTGAATGTTATTGGAAGTTCTCATCTTACACAGGGTTGAGCAAAAGTAGAGTTATAGTTGCTCGTATGGAAAAAAAGACAATCATTAATAAGTAATAATACAAGAATAAACTCTGTGTTTCATGTACTCACAACTGTAAACCTACTTTTGCCCTATCCTGTATATCACCACACAATGCATCACAATAAAATAAGAAACAGAACAAGAAAAAGCGAAGCAATAGAGCCCAGCCTGGATGGGGACATCAAGGGAAATCCTGACTATCAGGAGGACAGCAGATCCCATGACCCCAGCACTACTTCTCTGTGAGCAGCAGAAGGAGAGCATCACCCCACCCCCACTCCATTCCCCATACTCGAACCCCCCCATACCTCTCCCTCCTCCCAGTGAGCTATGTCCCACATGACCCAGCCAACTCTGCCCTTCAAGCACGACCTCCTCAAATCTGGGATTAGCCAATTGGTCCATGTGCCTCATCTTTGCCAGGTAGTGGAGACACAGATACAGGCTCAGGGATGTTCCACGTAGGAGTTAGTTTCTGCCACTCACAGCCCTTCTCGAACACTCCTATTTCCTCCCATTGGGCTGCATGGCTTTTCATGTGTGAAATGAATTTTCTGATTCCCATGCAGTCAGCAGGAGAGCTCCCCCTTAGGAAAATAACTGTTGCCATAAGCATGCCTGTTGGCTGTCTTAATGGGGGGGGAGCGGGGGGGACAGCTCACAGGCCTGTGGCCAGTGCAGTTTCGAGGGGCTCAGCCCAAGAAGGGTCGCACTTGGAGTTCGGTAGTCTGTGGTTGCCATCTTGCGATTATTATTCATCTGATCGTTGACTTTGTGTTCTGTACATGAAGCCTGATGGGACAACGCAGCATAGGCTGGGGGCTTGGAAGCTTCGGTCATACAAGTTCGGGCCTCCCGCTGCCTATTGGGACTTGGTCTTGGCCTTCCCTTTCCCGCTGTCTAGAGCTCTAGGTCCTGCCCAGCCAGCAAGTACCCCTGGTGTGAGCCTGGGCACAGGCATGGGGAGGGCTGGAGTGTTGAGGGGTGACCACCGCAGAGGGCCCAGCAGAAGGAAGGGGGAGGGAGGGCGGCAGACAGTGGGCAGGGTATGTGCATGCTCTGAGGGACAAGCCTCCAGGGGTTTTGGGGGTCGGCACTCACCTGGGGCATCCTGGTGCTTAAGGGGGCACAGCAGCAACTAGGAAATATAAACACCGTGGCAGGCCGAGAGAGACCATGGAAGAAAGGAAAAGTTTTCTATTTTAATACCCTTTCTGGCACAGTTCCCTGCGTTTGGAACAGAGCCCAGCGATTTAAGATTCCGGGGATTCTCAAGACCTGGCTCACTTTTTAATGCTCACAGATTAAAACAAAAAAAAACAAGACTAATTGCTGATGAAAAAGACCCATCTCCCCAGTCAAGGAGGGAGAGAAACAGAGAAAATCACATCTACCAAGGGCCCTTTCCTGGCCGGGAGAAGGCTGCTGCCTCAGTGACACAGCCCTTTAAATCCCACAGAGAATCGATTTGGTTCTGTCAGGGTGCAGGTGAGGGTGGGGTGGGGGAGCGATTAGCTTCACTTTAAAGACAGGGAATAAAGGCTCAAACCATCTAACTGACTTACCAGCTGGTGTCTGATGCTGTGGGGATGCAAACTTTGGTTGGTGAGGGCTGAGCCCATGCCTTCCCTGTTCTCAGTCCTTGTTAAAGGAGAAAAATGCCGTGGACTCCGACTAAAATCATCTTTATTATAATGTCACTTAAATATGTAAGAACATAAGCCTCTTTAGGCTTGTAGTTCTTACACAACTATAAAATCGGAGTAAGTTCTCAGGTTAAGTACAAATAAAACTACAAAATCAATTAACTTTAAATTAACAACAATAATGTGATAAGTGGTATTTTGCTCAGGTTAAATCAATTTAATTCAGCTAATTTAAATTTAATATTGAATTTAATTGTGGAAAAATATAGGGTTCATGGTTTGTACTGCATTTAATTTCTGAATTTGAACTTTAATTATCCTTAGGTGGGAAATTCTTGAACACATTAGCATATAGTATAAAATGATCTTAATAATTTCAGTGTGTATTTTGTTTTCTTTATGTTAACCCTCTACTTCCAGTTGAGGGTGATCAGACCTCCTGCTTAACAAAAATCACCACTTTTGATGGCGATTTGTTTAGTCAGTTTATAAAATTGTACTGCTTATGTGATAGCATGGCAACATTAGCAAATCGGCTCCAACTATTTCAAGACTCAGGGTTACAGCACTTGTTTATTGCACATTTACTCTGACACTTTCTGCTAATGAAATGTAAACAGTCGAATGTAAAGGACAAAGGCTCCTGACCAACTGGTCTGAAGATATTTTAACATGCAGTTATGGCTGCACCATGCATTTCGATATCAGCCCGCCTGTTACAGAAACTATTCTGCCCGTGGCCAGGACCTTTCCAGTCGTTGCTCGTCAATGAATGCATGCAGATATGTGTGTGTTTATGTGTGTGTGGTGTGTGTATATGTAGATCTGTACATGCATGGATGGATGTATTAATGAGTATGTGTATATGTACATGTCAGGGAATTTCTGGTCCTGGAGGAAAACTATTAAGACTCCTATGTTATCCTTGCTAGTTAAAATATTTGTTCTGCACACAATAGTTACTTAGAAATGGTACTTAATCATATGTTAGCAGGTGCTCTCTTTCTCAAGTGTTATTTTTCTCTCAGTCTTGGGTTCTCTGCCAACTCTAAACCAGTAAAGCATGCTATC
Organism: Myotis lucifugus; assembly: GCF_000147115.1. Classification (NCBI taxonomy): domain Eukaryota; kingdom Metazoa; phylum Chordata; class Mammalia; order Chiroptera; family Vespertilionidae; genus Myotis; species Myotis lucifugus. Next base: position 338,118 of record NW_005871447.1, on the reverse strand, counting down.
CTATTGTTGGATTATCTCAGGTGGTAAAATAACTTTCACATATTTATTTTATTACTCTTGTTCTGACTTAGCCAGTACTTACCTAGTGCTTACTTGTGAACAGTTCTAAGCGTTTTATAATGCAAATTACTTCATAGTTGTTTTAGGTTGAGTTTCCCTGTGACTAGAATTTTGAGGAAGTAGTTTGTTTTCGGAGGTGATTCCCAAGGAGTACCTCCAAGGTTGGAGAATGAGATTGGGCAGGGAGAGAGGCCAGTGGGGGCCAATTCCACCATTCGTGAGCAGTTACCGCTGCGGGCGGCTGGCCTCCATTCTGCTGGGCACCTCTGAGAGAGGACTAGAACAGGCACGCCAGGGCTGTCCCTGTCTCCCCGCAGTGGCAAGGAAGCTGGAGTGTTTATTACTCACCTCTTCCTTCCTTGGCTAAGCGGATGCTCCTTAGGGCCATTAACTCCATGTCACTCCTAGCCTGGCTCACACATGAGTTGGACACAACTTGGGAGCCAGAAAACCCCTGCAAATGTAGACACGGGGGATTACAGTAAGAAGACATTGTCACTCATGGGAAGGAGACTCCCAGCATCCGCTACCATACCAGTACTTATAGCAACACTATTATTATACACAGTTGACAGGTGAAAAAATGAGGCCCAGGGCGGTGAGTGGCTTGTCTAAGGTCATAGGAACAGAGTGCAAGAGCTGGGATTCTCACCTGGTCATCTGATCAGACTCTGTGCTCTTCATCACTGCAATGATAATCCAAATAAATGTATCCCTCTGCATATCCCCCCGCCCCCAAAATACTGATTTCAAAACATAAGCAAGTCTTAACTATGCATACTTTCTAGTTCACTGAAAGAGAAATCCTTTGGTAATAATATCTTCTTCCCTTCTCAATTGCTCCTGCATAAATATTTCTGTATGTGCTGCTCCTTTTTCTTGGATAACTCTCCAGGATAAAGCCTGAAACTGTCCTGATTTTGACACAAATTACCTAAGAAGAAACAAAGAATGGTAACCGTTAAATCTGAAAGAGCATAGGAACTATGTTACAGTCAGGGGTAAAACTATATGGCCCAAGAATCAGGGGCTGGGACTCAGTATCTCACGAACTATGAGTCCTACTGTGTACTTACAAGACTTGCAGAAAAGCAAAAGGGAGACCAGCTCCGAGTCGAGCTGATGGGCCTTTGTTATGAGGTGAAGGGGTGCTCCCCGCCCGTCCCCTCTCCATGGACGGGATCCAAGGCAGACATTCCTTTAGTGGAACACCATCTGGAGTGATGTGACACGGAGACTCCTTGGGTTTCTGACTCAGAGATCCAAGTCCTGGAGGTAAGCCACGTCCATTTCGGCCATTTCCACCTGCCCCAGACGTGCACAGAATAGGCCTGCCTCGCTCCTTCCAAATCTGCCTCCTGTATTCGGTGCTGTGTGTCAGGTGACATGAGCAATATCAAAAAGACACAGCCCCAACTGCAAAGAACAGTCCAATGCGGCAGGAAATGTATTGCGATATTTTGAGTTCATTCTCAAGATAAGCTTCCTTCTCAGGAAGCCCCAGAGGGGCTCCTTTCCACCTTTAGCTCTTCACTTCAGGGCAGTTTTGTGGCAGGGCAGGAAAAGCCTGGATCGGTGAAAAAAAGTCTCCTGGGTGAGCTTGATACCAAGGACTGAAACGTGTATCTCAGAGAGCAATAAGAGAGTAGCAAAGATTCCCCCTACACCACCCCATCACCACCACCAGAAGTGGGTGGCGGTGTAGAGTTCTTGGGGAAACAAGGACCTATAGAGCCTGCCTCTGGAAGCACCCTGGTGAGTTTGCAAGGCCTCCAAGGAAGGGTGGTGTCATTGGCCCCCTAGGGCAGTGATAGCGAACCTTTTGAGCTCGGCGTGTCAGCACTTTGAAAAACCCTAACTTAACTCTGGTGCCGTGTCACATATAGAAATTTTTTGATATTTGTAACCATAGTAAAACAAAGATTTATATTTTTGATATTTATTTTACATATTTAAATGCCATTTAACAAAGAAAAATCCACCAGAAAAATGAGTTCACATGTCACCTCTGACACGCGTGTCATAGGTTCGCCATCACTGCCCTAGGGAGTCTGGAACCCACGCACTGGGATCTCTGCCTCAGCAAAGTTGCCTCGTGCATGGCCCCAAAGCAGAGCGCCCCCACAATCCCGCTCAGTAGTATCACAATGACTGTGATCGATGGGACATTAAAGACCCTTCCCCTTCCAAATTCTTAAGAAATCTAAAGAGAGAAGTCACAGTAGCGACTGAAAATGGCCCGTAGCCTGCCCCGGGGGATGGAGATGAGGGCACTTGGAAGCAGTTTTAAAAATATTTCTGGGCTGCTTGGATCTGTAGAGTGTTCGTTCTCAACACCAAATAAGAGCCAGCATGTAATGTGTGTGTCAGTGTGCCACACACAGGGCTCAGTATTTTGCATGAATATCTCACATAATCCAACTCTGCAGATTTGGCGGTTTTGTTTTCCCCATTCCACAGATGAGGCAAAGGAGGCCCAGAGAGCTTGAGTCTTAGCTCAAGCCAGGGCCCCGTTAGGGGAGATTTGACCGGGCCCGATGACTGCAAAGCCTGGCATTTAATGCAACTCTGTAAATCTATCTTGTGAAGCCATGGGCCCCACACGCAAGAGTACAGCGTGAGAATTTAGTTCAGTGTCTCAGCCTGTAATGTTGGCGTGCAGTACTTCAGAGGAAGGAGAGGCAGATGAAGGCTCCAGGGAGGGATATGAGCACCGTGAGGGCTGACAACTTTGTTGATTTTGTTCAGCAGTGCATCCCGAGTGCGGAGAACAGTGCATGGCCCACTGTAGGAGGTTAATAAATATTCCACAAATGAGTGAATAAAAGAGGGGCTGAGGCCTGGAGTTCTGCCTTTTAGGATGGAGAGAGCCTTCAAGAACCCAAAGGGAGAAGGAAGTGAGGTAAATGCCAAATCACCTTGCAAATGGTTAGGGATTTGTATGACCCAACACTACCTGCCACAGTTCCAGAATGGGCTTGTGATCCTTGGCTGTCTTCTCTTCGGAGCCCTGATGGCTTCAGTAAAGGAGAAGGAAGTCTTTCTCTCTCATTCTAGAGAGACGCTCATTCAAATAGGCTCCATTTGCACAAGAAGTATTTTGGGTAAAATAAAGAAGAGATAAGCCCAGGTAAATACCTGGATTAATGACAACAGATCCATATGTTTAGCATAGATTTATATTTTGGTTTCCTTTAAGCATATAACTAACTGCTCATTATGTCTTCATTAAAGAGTTTCAAGGGATCCCCGGATGAATTATAATGATTAAAAATAAGGCAAACAAAAAGCTTTTTCATGTACCTCTCTGAAAAAAAAAAGACTCCTCTTAGAAGGAGATGGTGGTTCAGCTCTAATATTCCTCATGAAAGATTCTAAGATAAGGGGAATTCTATTATAGGGCATTTTTAGGGTAAAAATATATGGTAGTGCAAATTATGCACATTCTAAAAGATTCACCTTTAAGTAAAACTATAAAGCAATGGTGCAATGTGGTTTACAGATCCTGATGAGTAAGTGGCTTTATTTTTATTTTAAAATAAAATAAAGTCACCCTTGGAGCACTTAACAGATTTTGCCCTGGAATAGCAGATCCAAGCCTCCTACAGCGGTCTCCAACCTGTGAAGAGATACTCTGTGACCAAAGAAAAAGACTGAGCATCAACCTATGAACCAGGAGGTCACAATTCGATTCCTGGTTGGGCCACATGCCCAGGTTGTGGCTTGGTCCCCAGTGTGGGGTGTGCAGGAGGCAGCCAATCAATGATTCTCTCTCATCATTGATGTTTCTATCTCCCTTTCCTTCTCCCTTCCTCTCTGAAATCAATAAAAATATATTTTTAAAAAAGAAAAAAACTAAAGTAGAAATCACCTGTTAACACTTTAGGACAGACTACAACTGTAATTAATGGTGAAATGGAATATGTACATATACGTATATATATGAACTTAAATGACCTTCCGACTTCTCTAAATTAGGAGTCTGACTGTTCCCCTGGCGGTATTGCTGAGGAGATAAGATAAATTAGAATTCCTGAGATGATTTGGGATACTTACCCGTAGGAGTAGCTTCAAGGGAAACGTCTGCTTTCTATCTCTTGGAAATTAACAAACCACTGACAGCAAGAAATGTTGGTATTTGATAATGAGACGACAGCATGTATCGTAATATTCTAGGGCATAAAGGTTCAGTGTGAGCAGAAATTTATCTGCATAACAACAATGAATCACTGAAATACCACTGCCTGCCACCTCTCACTTGACTATTCTGTCTTCCACCGAGCAGAGGTGCTGTTATGTTAAGGCCCACTGTCCCGTTTGTGTCCATTGAGGCCATTGTCACTTGATCTAAATGCTGACACAGGCTCAAACACCAAGTATTCTTTCCAGCTGGCAAGGGGGTGGGGTTCTGGTAGTGACAATCAGTGTCTAGGGAAATAGTTTACAATGACAGCGGTTTATATTTCTCTGTCTGGACTTCAGGGTAATTTCCACCACTACCCCATTGGGGCTACCTGTGGGAGTGACAATGGCAGTGTCCCCAAATAGACTGCAAGCATTTTGGTTCTTTCCCAGCATCAAATTTAATCCCCAGATGTAAACACCATTTCACTTACTCACTTCCCTACACAACTCAGTGCTAAAATGCCAGCGTATTTTTCTGCTGCAATATTTAAAACATTTATTGGTCCTGGAGGGGCCAGGAAAACTACAGAAAGGCCCTGGTTTGCCGTTTCAAAATTTTTGAGTTGAAAGCAGAAAACTCAGAAACATCAAGTCTAGTCTCATAAAGGCTATTTTGATCTAGAAAAATCTTTGCACTTGAATTTAGATGTGAGTTCTGATGGCAAGATTGACATTATTTACGTAGAGAAAAATCTACGTGGAGGTGAGATGACTCTGCCTAATTTTCAGTGAAAATGGCCTGGATGGATTGCAGAGAGACTGTGTAACTATATTGGCTTCTCTGAAACAAATCGAATGATGCCTCATCTTGTTTAAAACCTTTCACTTGTTCCCTGTGACAATGCTTATTCATCAGGATTCTGTTGGTAGCAAGGCACAAAAACCTAACTTAAAAGGGTTGAGGTAAAAAGTATGATTATTGGCTCACATGGCTGAAAATTCCAAGGCAAGGGATTGATTCCAAATAGATCTAGGAGCTTAAATAATACTGCCAAGAATTTGTCTATCTCAGGGTGGGGTCTGGGGTGAAGCAAGCCAGGTGCCCAGGAGTCAGGTTTGGAGGCAACTGAGTTGTGTACATGCTGACACTGCTCTCACGGGGCCCTGAGAGCTGGAGCCTGCTGGTAGGGCTTTGCCTCCCTATGTTTACATTGTAGGCATCTTGCTCCCCTCACCTTGTCAAGGCCCTGGCCATCTCCGTCTCTTAGCTCTGGTCTCTGTGTTGACTTCTTTCTCAGGTGAGTTGCTTCCTTTGTGGACCCTAAGAAAGAAGATGCCTACTTAAAGGGCTCCTGGTGGCTTAACTGGGCTTAACTTTAAAAACAAAACAAAAACAGAGCCTACCAGTGGTTGTTAAACAGGGGCCTCTCACACAACCCGCACTTCAGGGAGCAGCCTGCACTAGCTGCCTGCCTCCTGCACGAACTGCCTTCCTACACTGTTTCTGCCACTGAGCCAGCCCTGGAGGAGCTCCTGGAATCCCGTTTCAATCAATAGGACTGAGCTTCCCCCTCCATTTGAAGCTGAGCAGCTATATCCCCCATTAACATCTTTATGGATCAATCAGAGCACCTCCATTCTGGCCGATCATGACAATGCCTTTTGGACCAATCAAACTTCAAGGATTGGAGTCCTGATTTGCATAATGATGGACCAATGAAGGACCAGGGCGGGGACTTCTATCTATATAAGTCAGTTCCTCGTTAGCTAAGGGAGTATACTTTCCCTTTCCATTGAAGACTGAATATTACATTTTCTGGCTGGAGCTGAAACACCCAAGACATCTCGCCAGAGCAGACCAGACTAGAGCAGAGTGGAGTTGCTTAGTTGAAAAGGGGCCTAGTCCTAAGGCTAACTCACAGCCATGCTGTTTTCACAGCTGTGCTCTATCACAATTAAGCTGTTTTGTACTGAATAAGTTTTCTTCCACACCGCACCCCAAATTGGGGATTCTTGTTGGTGTTGAATTGGCGCCAACAACCATGAATTGGCGCCAACAACCATCAGTTGTTCCAGACATAGTTCTATCACTTTTGTAAACTTTCTCCTTTCCACCTGTGCCTCCCCCAAACCTTTTTCTTGGGAATTTCAGGAAAGAAGAATACCAGGACTTGTGTTCATTAGCTCCAATTGGCCCAGCTTGGGTGTGGCAGAATCATTCAATACTATTTCCTTTTTCTCCTGGGCATACAGCTTAACTATATTTAACTTCTTTTACCTTTATGTGGAAAATTCCCACTCATTCTTGAAATTCAGTTCAGATATCCCTTCTTTCAGGAAGTTTCCTTACATCTATGGTAACTTCTATGTGGCACTGTGATTTTTCTGTTATTGCCTTTCCCTTATTAATTATACAACATTTAACAGTGAAATCCTCAAAACAGGGGTGGGCCTCATCATCATTTTATCCCCAATGCCTAAAACTGTCTTTCTACCTGGTGGAAATATTCAGATAAATGAAGAAAAGAATATAGTTCAATTATCCAACTGGGGGCTAAACCCACTTTTTCAGAGGATATTCACAGGGTATCTAGACTACTTTTTCACTCATTAATAAAATAAGAGATTTAGTAATAAAAAATGATCACTAGAATGATGTTTCTGAAGCCATTTGTTTATTTTACAAATTGTATTGTGTTAATGAATCAAGGACTAACTTTTGAATATAAGGTGCTTATAATTTATTTAATGAGTTATTGCAATAACTTCATTATCTCAAAAACTTACCTGTGTTATTTGTGTGCATGTGAAAGGAGCATATTAAAGAAAATATTTTAAAGTAAAAATGTACTTTGTGGAAGTAGGATTTATTTTTTGTTTTATTTTTTCTTCTCTTCCTCATTGTTTGGGACCCTTAGAAGACTATTATCCAATATATGACTGACATGAGGATGAAACGCTCAGCAATGCCTCAGATTTTATCATGATCTGGTTCTCTCTCTTGTTAATAAAAATAATGTCCTCATTGTCTAATTGAGACAGAAACTCCCCACCTCCCCATTAAGGGGAAAAAAAATGAAGCCTCCATTGATAACACACAATGGCCTCTTCTTATAGGACATTTCATGGCCCTTAAGTCACTGCTGGCTGATACGATGAAAGAGTGAAAGATGGGAAAAGACGACCTGCAGGTTCATCAGCCAAACCCAGGCTTGGCAGGGGACTCAGAGGACTCTGGGTGTAAGCCAGAATCCATACATAGCAGGCCAAATTTCTATCTTAATGACGAAAGGACAAAGCTTTAAAGTAGATATTTTCCGGCATCTTTTAGCTTACACAGTGGGGAGGAGAAGAAAAGGATAGAAAAAGGAAGGAGCGTGAATGGGCACTTCTGGGAGCCAGCGACATTGCTCAAGGTGGCTTTGTCCCCTCTCTTCTAAGCCAGTCTTGGGCCATAGCTGAGACCAGTTTCCCATTCAGAGGTGAAGTATCCGGCACAGATGTGTTATGCTGAGCTGTATTTGCTGACCTTCATATCTGCAAAGATGAAACTTCCATTCTCTGTCAGCTGGACCTGGTGCTCATCCACCTTGAGTGTCCTCACCTAATCCCTGGAGCCTGTTGTATAAGGCAGGGTTCTCCAGAGAAACAGAACCACTGGATAGATAAATAGATGTATATGAGGAAATTTATTATAGGAATTTTTTAATGAAAGATGAGAAGTCTCATGATCAGCCATCTGCACTCTGGAGAACCAGGAAAGCCGGTTTTATAATTCAGTCTGAGCCTGAATTACACCAGGAAGTCAATGATGTAATTCACAGGCTGAGGCCAAAGAGCTTGAGAACCAGGAGCACCAATGTCTGAGGGCAGGAGAAGATGGATGTCCCAGCTCAAGGAGAGCAGGAGAGAATTTGCTCTTTCTCCACCTTTTGGTTCTATATGAGCTGTCAACAGCTTGGATGATGATTACCCACATAGGTAAGACCAGATATTCTTTATTCTGCCTACTGATTCAGATGTTAATCTCTTCCCCAAACATCCTCACAGACACACCCAGAAATAATGTTTTATTAGTTGTCTGGGCATCCAACAACCCAGTCAAGTTGACATATAAAGTTAACCATAGTACGGGTGCCAAATAAGTGCCCAACAAATATTTCCTGATTTGTATCAGATAACAGGAAATAGTTCAGTCAATAAGGAACTCTTCATGAATGCAGAAAAATAGGACTGCCTAGATCGGGAGGTGTGACCCTGTGGGGACCAGCCCACCCTTTCTCTTTGTAGCTACTGAATTCTCAGGAAAGACCTAAACCAGGTCCAATAACTTCAGGGTCATCTGTGATGCACAGTGAGCCCTTTGAACATGTTTTCCATCTAGTTCCTGAACAAGAGGAGTTTTTGGAGGTCCTAGAGTTGAATTGGAGGCCAAAGCCCAACTGGTCAGTTGAACCTACATAATGTGAAAGAATGGGATGACATTTCCAAGTTGATAGGATCTGAAGTTACCCTGCCTCAGAAGGCTGCCTGTCGTCCCACTGGCCTCCACTCAAACCTGAGTCATACTGCACTATGAATTTGAAAAGACTTCTGGTCCATGTGTTGCTGCCTGGTTTCGAGAAAATTTCTAGAAACCGTTGTTTTATATGGAAGAATCCCAATGTCCTTTCCTGGCTAGCTCTGGCTCATGCCCTTTCCCCTGTCACAACAGCTCCCTTCCAATCAGTATGACAACCATCTGGCCTTGAGGCTGAGAGGCCAAAACAAATATGATTATCGCACTATCTTCAGAGTGCTGACAGCACCCTTGGTGTTGGAAAGCAGGCAGCCCAAGCCACTGTGCCAAGTTTGGTTCCCAAAGGACTGTGCAGAAACTGCAAAAGGAGAGAGGAAATTGTATACGTTTGGATGAGAAATACCCTTCCATCAGCACCCATGTCTCCCAACTCAGTAATACAGGAAGCCATTAAGGAAAAATGCGTTTTTTTATTATGACTTTGATAGTTGTTCATTTATCACCATGTAGTCTCATTCCACCTAAGTGTTCCCAGGAGTCAAACTTCCAAATTTCGTCTCACTCATGAATGAAATTCATCAAACGAAATTTTCTATGCTTTGTGGCATGTCCACTGCTGTCCAAGACCCTAATCTCTCACTTATGAGGATGACTCTGTTGTTGCCCCTTCTTGGTTGGAGCCTAGAACAGCTACATTGCCTTTACACAGTAGCAGCCTCTATCTGTTCTGCATTTGTAAGTCAGGAAGTCTCATTGTTTCAATGACACCATTGCCTTTCTGGCTGCAGCTTGAATGCATCTACTCTGGTTGTGTTTTTAAAATTGCTATGATCAGTTCTTCCCATGGTAACTGAGTGATATTCCATTTTCTTTTAAATGTAGTTATTTTATATTTAATTGTGGAAGTAGCAATTCCTGCTGCCTCAAACCCAGGCACATTATAGAACAAATTTGATTTTCAATGATTGTATTTTTTTTTTAGCTGGAGTTAAAAAGAACTTTAAAAATTATCTGGCTCAAACTATCCATTTTTTATGAAGAAATCAGAGACTCTTCCAAAGTCAAAAGTACTCTTGTTTGCAGGATTTGAAATGAAGTCTCAAGCTCCTCATAAGAGCTCTTGCTGTTACCACAAGCCACCCCCAGGAAGTGGCTGCCTGAAGACACCTGGCCGAGCCGTATCTCCTTAACAGTAGCTCCACCTCCCATGCTCCTTCCTGTAAATGACTCTGAAATCCATTTATTTAGAAAGAAGACTCCTTGACATCACCTAGCATGGACTGCAGAACAGTTCATTGCCCACCTGTGGAAGGGGAGGCGTATTGTTCCTCATCCTGATTGCTGCTTAGGAACCCCGACTCCAGATGTTAGAGAGTGAAGTGACTGCTGCCTAGCTGGTTGGCTCTTTTTTTTTAAAAAGACATTTTATATTATTTTTAAAAATTTAAGTATAGTTGCTATACAATCTTACATTGGTTATATTAGTTTCAAGTGTACAATATAATGACTTGACATTTTTATACCTTACATTGTGATCACCTTGCTAATTCTAGCAATCATCTGTCACCATTTAAACTTATTACAGTGCTATTGAATATATTCCCCTTCCCTTTCCACCTATCCCCCACCCATCCCTTCTGGTAACCATCCCTTTGGTCTCTATATCTGGATGGTTGGCTCTTGTTTGCCAGTGTTGTTGACTCTTACTGTTGAGACTCACACATGGTGGCACAGAGCCCCTGAATGGGGTAAGGTAGGTGTATGGTTGGCCCTCTGCACTGTTTCAGGTGACATCTGTGTACCCAGTCCACCAAGCTCAGCAGACCATGGAGGAAGATGAGCTCTTCTCTAGGATAAAAGCACCATTCAAGCATCACTAAGCTATGAGCTCCTGGCAAGTTACATAATCCCATTTAACTTCTACACAAAACTGTGGCGAAGATAAAATAATGAGATGACATGTAAAAGCCCATAGAAACCTATTCACCAGTAAAAGCCAGCGTGACCACTGTTATAAGTACTTATCTTTATTTTACTGGTCCCTTTTAAAATTTTTCTTTAAAAATGTGAACCAATTGCCAGTTAGAATGTAATGTAACTAATCAGTGAAGCATTTATTATTCCTCCCATTTCAGCCAAATGTTTTCCCCAGATGGACGTGGAACCAAGGGGCAGATCCAACATTAGCTGTGCCAAATGAAGAAATGGAAATAGATTTGAAAGGTGGGAACTTTGAATGGAAAACTTTTCCCTCTCCTTGCTTTCCAACCTGGGTTCTGCTCAAAATTATTAGACAGAATCAGATTCTACAGAGGGAGAGCAGGATTTCATATGGAAAATTTTATTTTAGGTGCCAAAAGCCTCTCATCTCTAGGATAACATTTTGGTTTTTTCTTCCTGAACTCTCTGACTTCTTCCTTTCCTTTGCTGAACTATTTTTCAACCAGTTTACCAGTATTTATCTGTTGTAATGAACACATTTTGGTTTGGGTTTTCCACTGGTTTTGTGGGCAGGTGAAATAAGGTTAAGTCTTGTATGTTGTAAACGTTATCAATACATTCCACAGGAAGATCTGAAGAGTGGATCTAGAGAGAGGAAAGGCAGGCTACTTGGTTGGCCCTAACCATTCAATCCATTCTCCTCCTTGGGGGCTCTGGGCCCTAGGAAGGATCAAGTCATCCCAGACACTTACTTTCCACTTTCCAACTCGGTTTGATTTTCAGATTGTTTTTGTTTCCTGAATTCAGCATTTATCTGTAAGTGTCAGTCTTGTCAAACACTGCACTTTACTTCCCACTGGTGTTGTGGAAGTTGTAGCTACCTTGTTTGTGTAGCTGGTTCACTGATGTGCTTTATGGGCTAATTAAATGCAGCTCGATATTATATATGCATTTGGTTTCAGATTAGCTGGCCTCAAACAAAAGGACATTGCTGGGTAAATGTGAGGGAAATGGGAAATCTTTAATCTTAAGGTTGGTATTAGTGTCCAACTCACAAGATTGCTACACTGACAATAAAATCCATGCCATGCTAATAATCTCCGTGTCCCTAGGAGGAGTTCTTTTCCTCTCCTATTCTCTGATATGTGACTTCAAAGAGAAATTATCTGGACACAATCTATCCAAATAAATCAGACAATTTATTTCAGTAATCACAGAACAGAAAGATTCACAGATCAAGTAAACATCTTTGAATCACACAATTTTCAGTTTAAATGTTATTTCCTCTAAAACCACTTCCTAAACTATCCTAGCTGAGTTGGCCTCCCATTTATTTGGTCACATTGCCCTGTAATACTTGTTTCATTACACTTGTAACTATTTGGAATTTTCTATTTCATTTAGTTGTGGATTGTTTGTCTGCCCTCCTGGAATATAAGCCAGGCCACATAAAGAGAGAGAAATAGAGGTAGAGGTAGAGGTACATGTAGATGTAGATGTAGATGTAGATAGATGTAGATGTAGATGTAGATGTAGATGTAGATGTAGATGTAGATGTAGCTGTGGACATAGAGAAGACATAGACATAGGTATATGGAATTGGTGAGGAAACACAGTGAACCCAGGTGTGCTGGATACATACTCTACACTCACTATGCCTGTGCCTAGTTTCCAAGCCCTGTGTGTCTTAACAACAGATTGTGTTGGAAATTGTGCCACCAAAATTAGCCACATTTCCTGGTACCACAAATGACCATGCTAATGGTCATAAGTTAGATGGCAGAGGGAGATAGACAAAGTGAATAAGGAAACAATTTTTCTTCTTCATCAGACTAAAAGTTCCTCAAGAAAGGCCCCAGTGCCTGCTACAAATGAGAGGCCCAAGATAGGCTTGCTTAGCTCTTAAACAAAATGCTTAGGAAATAAAAAGTAATTCATTCTAGCTTTGTAAGAAACCAGACCTCCAAAAGATGCCCTCCCCCGGCTCCTCCAACCCCTTACATTCACCTAGGCACCCTATTTCCTGCCCCCTCCTGTTCCTTTCTGTTAAATGAGATATTGGTGTTTTATATAAAAACCGTAGTTGACCCATCACTAGTGAAAAAGAATCAATGCGCATGCATTCCTCATGTAATAAGAAATAAACCCCTTAAGGCTTAAGCCTATAATTTGCTTCTACTGGTGTAGAATTTTGAAGTCCTAGGATGTGTCTGCCATCAAGAAAGTTAATTCTGGGCTGCTGGCCCTGCGGCTCTGTATGTGGCCATTGTTCGTGAATGAGGAACGGTGAGGAGATCAGTGCTCTGTTCTCATAATGAACCTTATGTTTCTAAACACAGGTGCGTTGGGATTGTAGACATCTGTGTCATTAAGGGGGAGGGGGGAGAAAGAGCACAAAAGCAGCTCAGAAATGGGCCCCTTGGAAATGCAAGATGGTCTTAATGCAGCAGCTCTTATCAACACCATCGTTATGTCTTTGATGAGGTATCATGGTACAGAGCCGGTGGTGACGAATCCAGTCTCACCACCACGTTTGCAACATGCCGCCTTTCTCTGTGGGGGGAGGGGGAATCTTGTCAGAATTCACCTCATTGTCATCCTGTTGAAAAGAGTTGTCAGAGGGCCCCTATCCCATCCTACAATCATTTCAATCTGTTCTTTACTCCACGTCTGTATTTCATCTCTATTTGATGCATAAGAATGAAAGAGCTCCCAGGAGATGCTTGTTCCAATGGCTCTGATGAGACAGATGTCCTGGGAAACTATCAAAAATGTGCAGCACAAAGAAAGGATGGCTGTCCTATGGCGCATGGCCGGTCTCCTGCCACCCCCACTGAATCGGTCTATGTGTTCGCATCTCAGTCCCAGCATTGCTGCAATTCAGACATTTACAGGCATCAGGACTACCACCTCTGATAACTATAGCTGTTCTTTGCCGTTTCACTGGCAGCGCGCACTGGCAACTTTTGCAGATCGTTATATGACACACTGTGATTTGCACTTGTCCCATATAAATAAATATGTTAAAACATTATAATAGAAGTATATCCCAATATCAGTAAAGAAAGTTAATTTTTAAAAATCTTAGGTGCATAGACTCCTTTGACTAAAACAATCTCCTGTGTTCTTTTAATGAACTCTGAGTGAATATGGCTTTTTATAAACACTGTGGTAATGTTTTACTAACTATCTTGATTTCCAGTTGGAGCTGCCACTAACATTCATCCATCTAATCTAACAAAACAGAGATACGGGAAGTTGAGTCATGTGCCAAGGACACAAAGCCAGGCAGTGGTAAAGCCAGGATTAGAATCCAATCTCCAAACTTGAAGTTCACTCTTGTCATGAAACCACGTGCATCAGTCAGATGCAGCTGGGATGTTTATTACAGGAACCGGGCCCTCCACAATGGCAAAAGCTGGTGGAGTCTTTAAGAGGGTATTGCTCTGTGTCCAGGGTGGGCCAAAATGGGCGGCATGTCAGCAGGACTTGAAGTTGGGAGGAAAAGCTGGATGTCGAGTGGGAAGGAACAAGGGCAAATTGGAATCCATGAGGACAAACTCCAACCTGCCTGCCTATCCCCTCCTCCACCCTCAACCATGTGGGTGATTTGCAGGAAGAAGCTGGCAGCCTTTGCCACCAAGCCACACACACAGCTGGCCCAGGCCACACAAAGTGGAAGGAGATCAGCAGGTGGTGAGGCAACAGAGGCCCAGCTGCTGCCCCTGGCCACCGAGGGAGCTGGCAGATCAGCAGCCACATGGGGAGCTGCACTTGGCGGCCTACATTGACCTTGTGGGAGTAATGGCTATTGCTTCGCTGCCATCTTCAAAATCACACACAAATTTTTCCTGTGGCCAACCCTAGCCCAGACCCACATGGTGAAGGGAATTCTGGGAAGCCAGCTCTGGCTTTGGTCAATAAAAAGTCACCACACCATGTTACATGCTGCCAGTGTATTCACATATGCCTTTCATTTTTCCGTATGATACCCCAATACAGAATAATTTATATGTAAAAGTACAAATATAGAGAAGCTTTCCATGGTTTCTGTAATTGAATCATTGCTTTCTGTCACCTTAAATACTCAGTCATCTTGGATTATTTTCTTGCCATGTGCTTATTGGGATAAATTAAAACTACTAGACAATTTGTAGATGACCTGTATAAAACGGTGAGTCTGTTGATCATACTTGCTGCAAAAACAGATCCTCCAGTATTCCATCTGTCATGTAAATGAGGATTAGACAAACTTCAGGATCACTTGGCATTGCTATGTGCTTATGTATTTATGTTTCTAGGTAGTTATGTTTATATGCTTGTTCTATCTCTCTTACAAAATAGTGCTATAAAGACCTAAGAACAGTTTTGATGAGTACACAGGCAAATATCTAAATATGAGAGCAGAGAGACTGAGGAATTGGTGTTGTAACTTCTGAGTAATTATTTCAACTACTGAATACCTGTCACTAATCCAAAAGCTAAAAGAACTGACAGTTATGTAAACTGTTTCTTCACTTCGGCTTCTTGGGATTACTGAGATAGAGATAGGAAATTCAAAAACATTAAAAAAGTAATGAACAAAAACATCTAACCACACGAGTATTAGACATTTGTTCAACTTCTGCCTCTCTAAGCACGTCTTAGATTCTTTAGCTCTGTAGATTGTTTTCCTTGTGAGTCAACCCCAACCATGCTCTTTTCCTTTGCTCTTTCTCAGGGAAAGAGCAAATAAATCAACAAATCAATACAGTTTTGAGATTATAATGTCTTCAGCCCTCCAGTCTTCACCACTAACCCAAAGGGAAAAGGGAAAATAAGTGGTTTCCACACTCTTGATAAAACATAGAGGTATTATTTGGGGGTGAAATGAGCTCTGATTTTGGATCTAGAAGAATGAGATTCAATCCATCTATTAGCATCCTCTTTAGCATTATTGAACTTAATAGAGTTTACTGTTCCTGTTCTGCAAAATGGATCTTATCTGCTTCCTGAGAAGTTCCAGGGTTGAGTGAGATAATTAGTCTGCCCACCTCCTTCTCTTCCTCCCCTAATACCTCTTTACCTGCATTGACACCATTCGTCTCATAATATGACTGATTATATACAAATGGAACTACAGTGGGTGGAGTCACATTATTTTTAAATACTAGAGGATTAGGTTTTGGTAGGCAAGTGAAAATTTCAAAAGAACTCATTTCTTCATCTGGCAGCCACTGCTTATTTTGCTTGATTGAAACAACTGAAGCAGCTGATTTTTCTCCTCTCAGGAAAAAATCATGAAAGATTTTGAAATTGGCAAAAAAAAAAGATGACTGGGTGTCCTGTCTAAAGTACTGTTCTGGGTTACCTATGGCTTTTATTGTCTTTGTGCTGCTTTACAATTCTGTATGTTGTAGATCATTGATGCTAATGCAAATGCAAAGATTCTTCTCCAAAGACAAATACAGTCAAGGCTCCTTATTCATGGTAGTTTTGTCCTATAAAAGTTGCTGTGAGCACTGCATTAGTGAATCCTGAACCACTGCATTTAGGGAAAATATAGGGTTAGACTCCTGCAAGCCTCTGGTCACATTTTCCCCAACCAATTAATACATAACCTTGTTTTATGTGTGTTTCTCTTTTAAAAAGCCATCGTCTTTTATTTACTCTGTTGTCTCATTAACATTTAATTCATGGCCAACAGCATTATAACTTGTGTCTAAATGAAGCCTTTCTAACCCATGTATTTTTAGAATGTATGTGAGTGACTTTGCAAATACTGAACAGCAAATAATGAGAACTGACCATATTGTGTTTACTGGATGTGCAATTGACTTATCTCCCCTCTTCCCTACCAAGGAAGAAGCCAGTTTTACAACTATTAAGCAGATTTATTTTGGCCATTCCTGGCCACCTAGGAACTGTTAAAAGATAAACTGAGGCACATTAAAATTTATAAGCGTTTCTTTGAGCAAACATTGATTCCAACTGAAAGTGGTTCAAGGTGCGCCACTGGCAGGAGCTAAGGGGCATAGTTTTATAGAAAAGACTCAAAGCAAGGACAATTATTTGATTGACGATAGCTAAGTGGTTGCCTTATTTGGGAAAGCCTAGCAGGCTATCTGTGAATAATGAGCTTTGACTGTATTTGTCTTGGGAGAAGAATCTGTGATAGCCAACTAGGTTGTTTTTCAGTTTGGATTTCTTAAGTTTGAGGTATTTATAGGAATTGACTCTGGCTTAGGTTCTGGTTTGCTTACATAGGCTGCCAAGGTATTAGAGCCACCTCGGTCTAATGGCCTCCTGTGTAATTACCTTAGCAGTGCCACATGCGTCCACACTTCAGATTCTTCTTTAAACTGGCTGTAACGTCTTACTGGCTCCCTCATTAATTGTTACATAAAAATTTTAGCCATGTGTTCATTTTAATTTTATATAGAGTCATGATTTTAACATGAAAAGTTATTCTTTAATATTTGATTTCTTTGTTTTTTGTGGTTGTCTGTTTACTTTGCCTTGTGGAATACCTAAATTGAAAGTATTGTTTCTATATAGCAGCCATAAGAGTGTTGAAAGTAAGCACATGCTTTACAACTCATATCCTGGCCTCGGGGTTGGGCCGGAGTGGCAACCATTGCCCCAGGCCTCCGACAGGCACTTCCATCAATTGGTTTTTGGACACCGAGGCAATGGGCTGGCAGTGGGGCCAGTGGGGACACGAAGGGAGAGCCAGCAGTGACTGCCTGCCTCTCAGCATTGCCCCGACCCCGCTGCGGAGCCTGCAGACCAGGAGAGAAATCCTGGACGAGGGAGCCTGGGACAGCTGCCTTGTGTCTCGCTCTGAGCTGGAGCGTGTGAGTGCTGGACGGAGGGAGGCCTCTTCCAAGCCTGTGGGGCCAGGAGCTTCTGAGCAGAGAGGACTGAATCCTAGCAAGTGCTCCTGCCTTTTCCCTGGGCAGGTGCAGCAAGGAGGGGCGGATTGGAATTCCATCTCTATAGTTACTGCTCTCTGTGGAAGTCCCTGCAGCCAGAAGGCTATCAAAGCAAACCTCCTGTGCGGAGGTAACGCCAAACTGGCTGCAACTATTCCTCTTTCTTTCCCAACAACACCGCTGTTCCTTTCTGGAAGATCCATTCAGTGCGCAAAGGAGGGAGTCTGTTGTTATTCCCAGAAGAGCAGGTGTACAACAGGGGAAACCTACAGTAGCCTTTGACTGGTGCGGTCCTTGTCTATAATTTGGGGTAATCCATCTGAATAACCATAATTAACATAGGTAATTGGCGTAGGGTACAAGAAGATATTTGTTTGCCTCAAATTCATACCATTTCTCCTTCGGTATTTTTTGAAATAAGAGTATGAAAGTTAATACTCTGGGGAGACAAGCCTCTTTCCCCACTCAGCACGTTGCCACTTGCATTTCCATTTCTCTCCTCCTCTGCCTTCTCTTCATCAACCATTATAAGAACGAAATGGATTTTGAGTCTTTAGTCCATTTTTTAAGAAAAAGGTATTTGTGTTCCCTGTTCTTAATTTTAAAATCACTTGAGCGTGACATTTCAGATCTCTTTCTCTTATAAAAACAAAACATAAAAAGACTTTTAATTAAGTCTTTTTATATTCCCACATGGCTGTGGTTTCCTTTCAAAGCAGGTCAGTTGCTTGTAATAGAAAACTTTCCCAATTCTTGTTAAAAAGAAGAAGAAGGAGAAGGAGAAGGAGGAGGAGGAGGAGGAGGAGGAGGAGGAGGAGGGTGGAGATGTTCCAAACGTCACAGTCTAAGGCAGCGCTGAAAAATAGAAAATCATGCAAACGACATGCATAACTTTAAATTTCCTAGTAGCCACATTTAAAAAAGAAAGAAGAAACAGGTGACATTAATTTAGTAAGATATTTATTTAACCCAATGTATCCAAAATATCATTACTTCGATATGCAATCAATATTCAACATTATTAACGAGATATTTGATCTTCTTTGCGGACTTACTTCTTTGCAATCCAATGGGTGTTTACACGCACGCCTCAATTTGGGCCTGCACATTTTAAGTGCCCAATAGCCACATGTGGCTACTTTATGGAGCAGCACTAGTCTAAAGATATTTTTTGTGTGTGCTGATACCTAACTTTTCTTTTATTTCTCTTTGCTGCTATGTCTTAAAAAAGAGAAACCATTTAGAGTCCAAGTCTTATGTCAGAGGGGAAACCTTCATAGCAGTTCCCATGAGGTACAGAATTTTGCCAAGCAACAGCTATTTCTCATTAACGCCACTATTCCTTGCCCAGCAGAACATCAGCTGGTATAGAGGGTGAGCAGTGAGTCGAAGCAAAACTACTTGATTTCATTAATTCTGACGTTAACTCCCTGAAAAATCAAATTATTCCAATGAAAATTATCACCAGACATTACACAATAGTAAAGAAATTTTTATACTGTCTTTTTCAATGTGCACAGGGCATTCCATTATTTTATAGTAACCTTGCAGATTAACACAAGCTCAGCTATTAGGTAAGACTTTCCAGATGAAGAAAACTGCATGTCACATTGCTTCCTAAAGACAACACCATCAGTACTTCCTTTGTCTTCATTGCGACAGGGGAGAGGGCCTCCTCCTGCATTTCCCATATTCCTGATGGAATTCCTACTTTTGATTACAAATTCTGATACTGCATGTCTCCATCTCATTATTTTTTTAAAATTTTGTCTTTATTGATTTTATAAAGAGAGGAAGGGAGACGGGGAGAGGGATAGAAACGTCGATGAGAGAGAATCATCAGTTGACTGCCTCCTGCATGCCCCCTACTGGGGATCAAGCCTACATGTGCCCTGGCTGGAAATCAAACCAGCGACCTCTTGGTGCATGGGCCGACACTCAAACAATTGAGCCACACCAGTTGGACTCTATCTCATTATCTTTATATAACATTAATATCCTATCTCTATTATTCTTCACGGTGTCTACCTGAACACAAGCAGTAATGCCTGGTACATCATTGGCACTCAGTAGTTTTTAATTGAAGGCAGAAAGTTCTGCCCTGTTCACTTATGTTTTCCCTCTTACTTATCATACACTTTCCTTAGGACCCAGGCCAGGACTCACTTTCTTAATGAAACCTGTGCTGGTTTATCTCATACTACACTGACATTTCATACTGAATTTCATTCATTCAACAAACATTCATTGAGGGCCTGCTTTAAGCAAGGCACTATGCTAGGGAAGGTGGTGAAAAACACAGATCTGATCTTTAAAGTCAAGAGTAAGAGGGGAAATCATGGGAAAAATAAGTGTAATGGGTATTGTGGTTTTGAAATACCTTCCAGCAAATTTTTCTTCTGGGTAGTCTTCTTTGTTTTGTTTATTTGTTTTCTTCCCCTGGAACCCTTTCCACCATTCAGCCTTGAGGTTCAGAGTCTCAGAAAGGAGATCCAGATACTGCTTGAAGCAAACAAATAAAAGGGTAGGGAGGAAGGAGAGATCCCCAAAAGGCAAAGATATAAACAAAAGCTGTCTGGGGTCATTGCTGAGGGAGTACAGAGTTGAGAGAGGAGGGGATGAAGGAAAAGAGAAAGGGAGGGAACACCAAGAACGGCCACAGGAGTGAGGAAGATTGTTGTGGACCCTGAAACAAGGAGGTGAAGACTCCAGAACAGGACACTCTGAAGAGGAAGGCTGACCAGGTCAGGAGAGAGGACGAAGAACCCACACATGCCAGGTGCAAAGATTGTTGTCTTAGCTCCCGCCAGATCACCTAATCCCGTCATAAAAAGAAACTCGTGTTGATTTCCCTGTTCCACAGAATTACTTTCTTCTCAATGTGTTTATAGACAAGTTAAACTCTAGTCAAATGGTGATAGTTACATTGCAAAATCTAGATCATCTACTATTTAGCAAAGCCATGTAACCCAGGTCTTTGTGGCAACAATGGAAAAGCATGTCAGGTATCGGGGTAGCGTGGCAGTTATCTGATGGTTCATGCCAACATTTCAGTGACCAGAATACATATATTTTACTCTGGGTCCCTCCAGAAGCTGACACTGAGGTAAAGATTCAAGTTCCAGCAGCAAGAGCAGGATACACTGGTAGGAAATGATGCAGGGAGGGGAAGCACAGGGAATGTTATTATGTCACCTTCCACTGGGGGGCCCTGGAGCTTAATCCCACTGGGGAAACTGAAAACCAGTGTAGGACCCTGCCTGAGGGACAGGGGAGCAGGACATCTGTATACCAGCTCCAGTATCATCGGCTGATGGCGGTTCCCAGGGGACTTTAATTCCTTACCACAATTAATGTTAAGTGACCATATCTCCTATTTTTATTTTAAATAAAATGAATATTGGGTATAAGTACAGTGAAAGAAAGGAGAAGGAGGGTGAAAGGTAGGGAGGGAGTGATTGAAACAACGGGGCCAGAATTCCCTAAAGCCACCCCTTGCTCCTGCTCAAGCAGGGGCACGGGTCTGTCTTTCTGTGTCATTCCCCACTCCGCATTTTCACACACTGCAGAGTTCCCAAAGATGCTTAGAAATGGACTTTTTCATCATGGGAAATCTACTTCCATAATGAAAAAAAATTTCTGAAAGATTATGGCAGGGAACTCTTAAACATTTACTTTTAATTTTCTAAATTGAAACCTAAATTGCAGTGCAAAGGCAAGTAAAGAATATATACCAACAAAGCATGTAAGTATGTGTGTGCTTATAAACACACAAGTCTTTTCTTAGTTCATGAGCTGAAACAGAGATCTTGCCTGTAGAAATTAAACTTCTAAGGTTCAGTTTCTGTACCAGAAAAGCATTCTACTTCCCCAGCTGTCACGTCCCATGCTCCGACCCCTGTGTGACTCAGTCTCCCCAGATGCACAGTAATCCAGTTCTCTCAGATCATCCTTCCCCCAACTCCCACCTGCCGGGGTCTTTTCCACATCTACAAGGGTTCAGGAATCTGGAAAAGGGGCTGTGCGTAAATGAATGAAGAGACTAGAGAAGAAATATGAATTTGGAAGGCATTTTGGGGTGCCAGATGGAAACAGCTCTAGTGACTAAGCTCCCTGAATCTCCGGACCCCTAGCTTTTTATTCACATATTTTGCCCTATAGCAAAGCAGATATACATATCAAAGGTAAGGTTTGGTAAAGAGTAAAAGATTATCAGGTTGGGGGAACTGCCCCCAGCTGTCTGGCAGCAGGCAATCACATGCAGATCTTCAGCCCTGCTGAAGCCCCAATGTTCATCACACTTTTGATGAACTTCTTGCATAATTATGACCTGCTGGAATTAGCCTCCAGCACCCACCTTGGGAGCTGTTGGACACTCTGAGAGCTGTGGCTACTATCCAGGGAACAATTAATTCCTAACAAGTGCTGTGGTCCCCAACTCCAAAGAGTTCATGGGAACCTCCCAAAATATGTTTCTTTCTTCACAGGTCTAGCTTTTGTCTGAAATCTATAAAAATTTAAAATCAATTTCCTCTTGAGAAATGAAATAAGTGATTTATTTAAATTAGATGCACTGTCTTGCTGCCTGCAAGAACAAGAAAAAACCTCTCTCTAGCTAAATTGAACTATGTCCTCGGGCTTTAGCTTCCCATTAAGTTTAAAATAAGGAAAATTCCCAGCTCACATAAGGGACCCTTTCTTCTCTGATTTGCATTACCTGTCTATTTTGTGGAGAAATTCAATATGACCACGAAGAAGCAAGGACTCAAGTGGGCCATTGTAACTGAAGGAGAGTTTGGATGGAGCCCAAGGCAGATGGATCATCTTTGTTCAGGTGAGGCACTCAGCCTGGGTACAGGTCTTACTAGAATAGCACGATTGCTCCTCAAAATAATGTCTCTTAGATTTAAGGAAAGTGCCGTTGATCTGTCCTTGATGGCAGAATTCTTGAACCCACACACACACACACACACGCACACACACACACAAACACACACCTAGAAAAAGACAAAGAGCCAGAGTTTTCCTTTAAGCCTGAAATTCTAGGTTTGGTTTCAAGCTAGAAGGGAAATTTTTGTTGGGGAGAAAGCTTGTAGATAAATCATGAAACTGTTTGGGAATTTCAGCAGTTTGAAAAATGAGAATGTACAGAGGAATTTGTTTTTTTGCTGTTTCCATCTATTTTTTTCCTCACCCATAACTCAAAAGAGATTGCCCTTTTGCAAGGTCAGGCTTCTTATTAATTTTGTTTTCATGTCAGGTTGTTAAGGAGAAGTATAGAATTCTGGATTTTGTGTGTGTCTCATATTTTAAAGAAATACAGATAGAATATCATACACTTGAGACTGACATTGCTGGAAAAAAATGAGTTATCATGACTTAGGCCATAAAACATCAGGTTGGGAAAAAGATTTCCCTTGTGAACATGAAGTTCATTACTGACCGAAGATCCCCACATAAGTGGTTTAAAAGTTTCCCACTGTTGCTGAAATAGTAACTTGCGCAAAGATGCACAGAAGACTGGATATTTGTTTTTCATCCTAAAATATGTTCTCTTTGACATGTTTGACCTTAAATGGAGTTTCTACCCTCTCTGATTTTCTGTTTCTCTCATGTTCATTGCAGCAACGTGCAGGATGGCTCAGATGTGACTATCATACTGTTTTAAATTCTGTGCATTTACATAGGTATTGTATTTAATATTCACAGACTCCATACCCTTTTTTCACATACCTCTCTGTCTTAAAAACACATTTCTTAGAATAGAATCTTTATCCAAAGACCTGGAACATTTTGAGGAATGCAGGAATAGAGTTAATCACTTACCTGTGTTTATTTTGGTTATTCCATTGCAAGACTATATGGAAAATCTTTTACTTACCACTCAGTCTCTTACACCATGGGGTCAACTCTTGTTGATTCTAGAGAGTTCTGTGAAGGAAAGGGAAGTTACGAACGGGAAGGCAGAAAATACGAGGTGATCGAGTTTCCAGGTTGCCGGTCTTGACAAAGTCATCTAACCCAAGGCCTGCATCTCAAACTGGCATCTAGTCTATAACGTGCCTGGTTTTGCCTCAATACTGACGTTGAAGCACAAAGGACCCTCCATCCTTACACTACATTGTCAGGAAGTTCAGATGGGAATCTTTTTCTCAGATTCTGGCTAGTTAACATTGATGTGACCTCAGATTCTTAGAGAATAAGTTTAACCCCAATGACATCACAAGGTTACCTATTGGTAAAATTCTTGTCAGTCTGTCCCTAGGCCCTACAGACAGAGCATATCTGTTCACCAATCTATCCCAGCACCTCTTGACGCACATTAGCCATTCAATGAGCCCTGTGAGCAGGATCCCTGAGGGCCACTGCTCCCGCTTGAGCTTCAGCGGCTTGGGTGTGGCTGCTTGTGTTCCCTGTGCTTTTCCTCCTTCTGGCCTAACCTTCAAAGGGGCCTCTGACAGCTCCACTGTTACCTGGTCCAGTGTCTCCTTGCCACCTTGATTACTTTCTGGTAACTGCTTCTTTTCATCTTTCTTTCTCCTTCTATTTTCACCTCCCCTTCTCTTCCCCCTCCCTTTCCACTTCTCTTTGGCCTCTTTGTTATTCTTCTATAAAAAAGAACTTGATAGATAAATAGATGGATGTATAGATTAGATAGATAGATAGATAGATAGATAGATCATTAAAAATTGGTCCTTGATAGCATGTCTCTCCGTTATGAGATGATGGTACCAGTGGCTGTGATAGACTGAGGTCAGCTGGGCACCACATGGCCTCATTGTGGTCATAGCCTGGTCTTCAGGTCAGTTGACCTCTTAGATTCCTAGGCCTACCCCAGGGGTTCAGATACTCTCTGGTAGAGCTTAGGAGTTGTATTTCTTTTTTTAAAAAAAAGTTCCTGGGAGAGTCTGATTTATAACCAATGTGAGCACTGAAAGAATTTATCAAATATAACCCTGGCCCTTTCCCTGCATAACAGGAGTGCTTGCCCACTGCCAGGACTCATTAGGCTATGTTTATGGAAAGTAAAGTAGATACCTAATGATACAGGATGCCTTTGATTGAAGTAGATTAAACAACCTGAAAAACTAAGACTGAAAATCTAGCTGGAGGCTTGGCATTAGCTCAGATTTGGACCACACACTCAATTGCACAGCTCCAGTAGACAAGAGGAGCTGGTGGATGGAGATGTAGCTGAAATGAAGACCCTTGGCTTCATACTGAGGAAGCAGCCATTACTCATCATCTGATGCCAGGAAGTAGTGGGCCCAATGTTGCTAAACCTTCCTGATTTTAAAAAAGAAATCCATACTTATATGAAATTACCTAGCTTTCCGATCTTGGCAATTAATACATTTAAAAAAGTAAACCTGACTTGTTTTGGGCTAATGATTTGCTACCTTTGGTTTAGGCTGTCTGTGCTGAATACATTATTCTGAAAATTATACTTCTTTAATTGTAAACAAGTATGAAGCATTATATCAGTTAAGGTGAAGGTCAGCTACCAGTATTATAAACCTAAAATGACAGTGGCTTAAATATGATAAAGGTGTGTTTTCCCCTCACATTCAAAAAGTCCAGGGCTAGACAGCCCAGCAATACAATGGTGCCTACAGGATTGTCCTGTCTTTCTGCACTCTCTATGTTTCTGCTTACTGTCCTTACTACAGAGCTTATATTGTCAAGGTTGACTCATGTTCACCAGATGGCTGCTGGAGCATCACCCATCACATTCAAATTCTGAGCAGAAAGATAAAAAAGGGAAGAAGAACGCTTATCTCCCAGTTGAGTGGGCCCCTTTAAATTTTTTCCTTGGAAATCCTATCCAAAAGCATACACTTGTACATTGACCACTTTTATATGAAAGGGAGGATAAGGCACATAGTTTTTAAACTAAGAATAATGACACCCAACATGAGTGTGTTATTGAGGAAGAAGGAGATAATTGATCTTGGATAGGCAAACAGCATTCATTCTCTCCCACATAATCCTCTATTATGATCCAGAAGACTGAAACTCAAGGGTGAATAATTGAGAGTCCTTAACCTCAGGAAACAAGTCCAGTGTAAGAGAAACCATGCTGTTTTATAGTTAGTTGTGTATATGTCAAACTATTCTATTGATGATATAAACAGAACGCTATAGTACACAAAGGAGGGAACAATGAATTCACTTGACATCCAGCAAATTTAACTCTTTTTTAAGAGCTTTTATTGTTTTTGTTTTTTATCTTAAGTTTTACATATGTCTCCTTTTTCTCCAATTGACCACCCCTCCCCAACCATTCCCACCCCGGACAAGTCCCCACTGCCCTAGTGTCTGTGTCCATTGGTTACAGCAAGTTTAACTCTTAAGCAATGGCATTGTAAATGGAGAGAAGTCATTCCATTCAGTCAGTTGCCTATGGAGCTCCTTTCTTAAGACTCCCTAAAAAGATGCCTGGAGGGCTTTGAAGAAACATTAAAACTTGGCCTAGTGAAGAAGGAACAAAACAGTTTTAAAAGCAGAGAGAACGACTAAAGAAAAGTGTTAACCTCACCCGTTCATGGACATAGGCATCTCAGTGGGGAAGAAGAATGGGTTCCAGTTCTATATCAGTTGCCCAACACGCATCATAAATGGCAGAGTGTCAGCATTTGAAAGAACAATCTTTATACAGAAAGATGATGGCTTTCAGATTTTCCATGTGAAGAATCATGTCTGAGTTATTTCTGTATTACTAATACTTGGCCAAGAATAAAATTTTAATAAGTGTTTAATGAAGAAATGGTTTACCTACTTGGGGTCAAATATGGTCTTTTCCATTTGTAATGAATGAGGCTGCATGATCTCTGGAAGATTCTAGTAGTTATCTTGGGACCAGGAGGGACATTTTAAGGAGAAGCCAAAATCGAATAAGGTGGAACAAAGTCAAAGATAAAACAATTACTGGGGGATATTACTGAGTGGCAGAGTTGAGATTGCTCTAAAGTCAGAATATATCTATATACAAGGTGATCCCAAAAATGTATATTCACCTTGAATATAAGTATTAATTCCAATGGGTTAAATCTGAAAAGAGAGAAACATCAATTGAGCTATCAGCTGTTAAATGTATATACATTTTGGGGGGACAACCTGTATTTCTAGTAAATATATTTCCTTTACTACTTTTTGTTCTTTGGGTCTTTTTATTGCATATTTCAAACCCGCAGAAAAGAATAGAAAATTATACAAATCGGTACAATCCAGCATCCTAAAACTGACATATTTCCTTCTGTGTTTTTTTTAAAAACCAAATGTTAAATATGCTATTGAAGCTCTTTTGCAGCACCATGTGATCCAATGTTTTCAACTGCCATTCAAGTGTGGTATTTTGTAATTCCCATATTGTTGGTTATGTTGAGGCTAAGCTTCTGTAACAAAGACACACAAAGGTTTAGTGGTTTCAAAAATGTGCGGCTTTATTTCTTTGTTTCTTAGGCCCAGTGTGAGCAACCCAGGCAGGAGGGCTAGTGGTATTCCACAGGTCTCTCAGGGATCTCAGTGAGCAGGTCTCTTGAAATGTCTGAAGCTCCTTATGAATGCACTTCATCATCAGAGAAAATTAATAGTCTTGCCTGCCTTGTTCTCCATCATTTCTTCTCAACCTCCATTCAGCCAATTATAGCCATTCCAAAGGAATACATTTCTGTGAAGGGCACCCAAGGTCGGACCAAAAAAAAGAATAATAGATTTAGCTAAGAGTAGAAAATTTTAAATTTTTGCAGCTCTGCCTGCAACAGCTGCCAGGTGTTTCTGCAAGCTTAACACCCAAACCGCGTATCCTGCTTCTCAGGCTACAATAGCTAACCAACTGCCAAGACAGATAGCCACATCCTGCAAGTTACCCTGAAGTAGAAATAGTTTTTGCAACCTAAAGAGGTCAACCAATCAGCTTGTGCCAAACAGCTCCCCAGAAGCAGGGAATAAAAGCAACTTGCAACTGGTGTTTGGGGCTCTTGTCTGCTGCTGTGTCAGCTAAGGCTTGAGCCCGGATTCGAATTCGTGAATAAAGGCTGTAATTTGGAACTAATCCGACTCTGTGGCTCTTTGGGAAGTTACTCCTTAACAATTTCCATTTTCTGATCCTTTTGTTTAATGTAACTGTCCCAAAATTTGGGCCAGGTAATGCTTTTTCTTTTTTTCTCCCTTTTATTTTCTTTTCCTCCCATGAAGCTAGTTAAGAAACTTCTGTGTATTCTTTCTCCTTCTTCTATTGGTAAGAAGTTATTTACCACATCAGCTGAATGAGCAGGACTGGAAGTACTCCATACCCTAAGAAATCTTCCAGTTTTCCTAGCGTGCAATCAGCAGATATGAATACAAATAAAGTTAAAATTAAATCAGCGCCAGGGATGTGCTTTCCCACGTATATAAATAGTTCTTTCAAGAATGAACTCTCTCTTGACCTAAAATATAAAAGGTGCAGTAATGTATTTCATCAAATAACACTATGGACAGTGACTCTTAACTACAGAATTGAGGGAGTATATGGTGATACCAGAATGCATATAGAATTAAAGCAAAGTTTATTCATGAAATGACATATTATGACAATTTAATTTTTTAAAAAGTGGTTTCTCAAAGACCCTTCCATGGAATATTTGTTTCATGGGAATATCTCTGAGCGTATCAGGCACCTCTTGAGCACAGCTTCAAATACCCACCTGGGACATGCTATGCACTTTATGCCATTTCTGAAAAACCATGATGCCCATCAGCTTCTTTAAAGATCCTGAGAAATTTCACACCTAAAGAAACAAAGGTAAAAAGAAATCTGCTTACTGCTTAACTTTGTTACAAATTACCAAAACCATTCCACCATGAAATTCATTTGGAAAATAACCCTTCAAAACTGGGTGCAAGAAACACACCCTGGTAAATGTAAATACAGAATTTACTGTAGCTACACTAAGGATTTAGAGCTATTTTTGATAGTTTATTTGCTTGAGTGCTGTAATGGGTTGAATGGTGACAACCGAAAAGGTCTTGCCACATCTTAACCTCTGGAATCTGTGAGTGTGACCTTATTGGAAAAGGGGTCTTCACTGATGTCATTAAGTTAAAGCCCTTGAGATGATAAAATAATCTTAGAGTAGCTGGGTGAGCCCTAAGTCCAGTGACAAGTGTTCTCATCAGAGAAAGAGGAGAAGACACAGACCCAGAGAAGGCCATGCAGCCTTGGAGATACAGGCTGGATTTATGCAGCCATAAGCCAAAGAACACCTAGAACCACCAGAAGTTGGAAGAGGAAGAAAGATTTTCCTCCAGAGGTTTCAGAGAGAGCATCAACACCTTGATTTTGTACTTCTGTCCCTTCCAGTGTGAAAGAATGAACTTCTGTTGTTTTAAGCCTCACGGTTGGAGGTAACTACGACAGCCATTGTACCTAATGGAAAAGACACATGGAAGCGAATGTCTTTGGCACCTGGACACCTGAATCTGGAGTTAGTTGAGTGCCAGGTGCTCTCCTTGGAGCCCACTCTTCTAGAGAGAGATCCTAAAGACCATGTTCTGCCTGAGGGCAGAGCAGAAAAGAGGAGAGGGGTCAGCTAAGGGGACCCCAGCATCAGGGAGACTCAGCTCTGTCTGACCAGCATTCAAGCCCTGCAGACATCGGTTCCAAGTCCTGGCTCTCGGTTTTCCTCATTTGTAAAAGGTATGGCATGGTGGCTAGGTCCCCTTTCAGCTCCAAAGTTCTGGGATCGCCCACAGGAGTCCTTAAGCAAGATTTCCCAATGCCTTTCAAAGCAAAGCAAAGAGAGAAGAGGAAAGGGGGAGAAAGGGAACAAGTGTCTGCTCAAATGATCAGGAACACACTTCATATATAAAAATGGACTCGACCTTAGGCTCATCCAAGTAAGGTTGGCGCCTTTTCTTTTCCACTTTGATTGACAAGCTTGGGAGGACCCTGAGGATTAATTGGGATAACAGTGATTGCGTCATCCTCGGTATATGTAGACCTCACCCACTAATTACCTTCTAAAGTTTCACTTCCTTGACTTATTTCAGAGGGAAAACATGGGCAGCAGCCTCTACTGCAAACCCTCTTCTAAATACAGATTTTCTGAAATCTCGGCGAAGCTGGGACTCCTTTCACCGCATTGGTCTTTCCTGGCTGGGTCTGTGAGGCCCTGAGAGCTCTTGGGCAGGTGGGACGGCTCAACCTCTGTAGTGCAGAGGCTCGCTCACCATCAGCCTCCTTTGCAAATTCCAATGTTTCTTTTCAGTGTCTTTCGTGTGACCTATGACTTTTTCAAGGAAGTCAAGTTGAACGTTTTTGTATGTTGAATTATCTTTTAAAAAATCACTAGATTCATTCACTATGTAAAAGCTCCATGACAAATGAGCAAGTAGTTACCCACTTTCAAAAGCAGGGTCTCTGGGGGCCCCTCCTCCTGAGAGTCAGTTTGCACATAGTGGGGGGTGCCTTCACACCCCACAACCCCACAGCCTTTTCTATTCCGATGCCTACATTCCTGCCAGGGCCAGCCTGTCAGGGTGCTGTACAGAATTCTGCAGGGCGACCTCCAGGTTACAGAGCAGCAAAGAGATTCTTGAAAACATGCCAGATGGAAACACAGTGACAGCTTTGGATTGCTTCCAGGGCCCAGAGGAGAAGCCCTGCAGACAGTCGTTTCTTCACAGGGACGTGAGAAAAGAAAAAAGAAGTTACTAATGTCTCTCAAATCTTTCCAGAGTCAGAAGTAAACAGACCTAGAAAGAGCCTATATTTCATAGACGCTTCCACGGGACATTTGTAGGCTGTCGGAATCAAGGCCTTGGTGGAGAGAAGAAAGCCCGGACAAGAAATCAAGGGCTTGAAGTGCCGTTTGCCTGGGCTGCACCATGAGCAAGCCCCTGGCTGCTGGGAGCCTGAACTCTTCCTCCATGGAAGGCAGGGGAGTGCCTGCTTCTCCAGGTCCTGTGAGGACCAAATGAGACTGACAGAAATAAATGTAGTTTGTAAAGATGGCATTGGTCACACATATGTAAAATATTATTAGGAAAGGCCTCAGGGGCACTTTCCTGAAAGGGATATTCAACCATTCTTGGGTGGCTACATAATTCTGAATGAAGCAGGAAAGTGCCTTAGATGTCCATTTTTTTTCCTGTTTTGAAAAAAACAAGTTAATTATAACATTCCTTACCTTGTGAGATAGCCAACGCTTATGTGTACTGTGGCCCGCCTGACTGTGCAGGGACTGCAGGATGTCATTGGAATAATTTCTCATTAAGAGACCTGTGGCGATCTCATGGGGTTACATCTGAAAATTAGAATATGCAGCTTGAACGACAGAACTAAAAAAGGTGTAACTTCAGAATACTCCCAATCATCGGTATGTCATAGATCTGCAAACACCATCACTAACCCTTACCCCTTGTGTTCTTTGAAAAATATGTCCTCCAGTGGAGCAAGAAAGCTGGACAAATTTTCCCATAGAAATTATGCATAATTATGGGTCTCTGTTCCTGCTCAAGAACTTGGCATTAAATGGACCATTGACATTGCTGCAGAAATAAGGATACCAGAACTCCAGGTCATTATACTCATTTAAACCGGGAACATTTTGTTCCAAGCAGAGGGCTGTTAGAACTAGAAGGAATTTTTGAAGTAAAAAAAATAAAATTTTTATTATTTATAAATAGTATTATTATCTACAAAAGAAACTCAGAAGTACCTACATCTAAGTATGAGCACATTGAACAAGTACATATATCATTTAGTAGATGATAAATCAATTTAGAAAAGTAATATATGTTTAATTTTTAATACCAGCCACGAAATGCTAGAAATACTTCATGGACTCCACCTCGCCAGGCTGATCAGCCGAGGAGACGGAGCCTTCCCACATCTCAGAGTAAGTTTGGTCTTCGTAGCTAGAGCTTCAGGTTTGAGGGGTAGGGACACTACAAAGAATGTAGCTCTGGACCTAAACAGACTTCATTTACATCCTGGCTTCTCCATTTGCCACTTAGGCGAATCTCTTTTTTCTTACCTGTACGGCGAGGTGACCATGGTGATTATAACAACTCACAATATGGCACTTGGTACAAATAATCTATGTGAAGGTAATCTATATCTAGAAACTCTTTATAAGAGACCATTGCTGTTCACTGAGTCAGTGAGAGCACAGACCGAGGCCCTATTACCTGGATCTTGGCTTTTCCACTGAAACCTGCATGACCTTGAGCCTCTCCAGGCCTCAGCTTCTTCATCTGTCAAGTGGAGATGATAACAGTGTCGACTTCATAGGGTTGTAATGAGGATGAAATGAGTTACCATTTGCCAAGCTCTTAGAATAGTGATTGGCATCTGGCAAGTGTTAACTCTTACTGTATTTCATGTCTGCCCAGGAGAAAGCTGTCTAAAGAACTGCCTATTGTAAACAATAAACTCGATTTAGAATAAAAGAGAAAATTTAAAAAAGAGAGAGAGAAAAAAAGAAAACAATGATCGTCTCAGATTAACCTCTCATTTCAGGGGAGAAAACTGAGGCCTGAAGCATTTCACTGGTCACATAGCTGGGTCACCCAGGGGCTCTTGGCTCCCAAGTCAATATTTTCCCCATATACTGCTCTACTTTGTGACTAAAGATCTATGTGTAGACTATGCTATACTCGCCAGCTAGGCAAAGGACTCACAAATCCCATAAAACTATATTTTTTATAGATGAGGAGCCTATAATTCAGTTCAAGAAGCTTGCTTAGAGTTGCAAAATACTGAACCATGTGAAATTAATGGATATTCATTATGGTCACTGGAGTAACCATTAACTAGTTGTAAATTCTGAAGCTACCCACTTGATCTACTCCCTTGATACTTGAAAGAGTGGTTTGTGGATTAGCATCACCCAGGAGCCAGACAGAAGGGCAGAATCTTGGGCCGGAACTGATAGCTTACAGAATCAGAAACTGTGTTTAAAAGTTCCTTCTAGAAGCATTCCTCCTTTTTTGCTCATCTATAAAAGAGACCAAGAAATAGGATGTTCTTGACTTTGTCTTCTATCTCTAAAATGTTCTGAATTCTTCTCTCCTTGCCTCCTACCCCCACTACCTCCCAATTCAAAGAAATATTTACAGGGGAAGAGGTTACAAAAGCAGCCTGAAGGTCAAGATGAAGGGCAATTGGACAGGCCAGTGGTCGGCAAACTGCAACTGGAGAGCCACATGCGGCTCTGTGACCCCTTGAGTGTGGCTCTTTCACAAAATACCACATGTGGGCACGCATGTACAGTGCGATTGAAACTTCGTGGCCCATGCACAGAAGTCAGTATTTTGTGGAAGAGCCACACTCAAGAGGCCAAAGAGCCGCATGTGGCTCGTGAGCCGCAGTTTGCCGACCACTGGAGGCTTATTTCTCTTCATTAGGGATCCTGGTTTCTGGGTGTCAGGAATTCTCCTCACCCTTTACAGATCTGTGTCTGACTTGGGTCAAATGATGGTTGGGTGCAGCCCCCTCCAATAGGAATCCAAGGGACCTGGGTGCCAGTCTTATCTTGGGAAAGCTTAAGTGATTGACCCAGTCTCCTCTTTTCTAAAATGAAGGAGTTGGCTTTCTAAATGTTTTTCATTTACACTTTCAGTCTGCAAAATCCATTTTTTAAAAATTACCTGTTTATCTAACTTACCTGTGGTGCCTGTTTCTAGTAGAGTCTTAATTCCTAACGCAGGACTTTGGGTGCTGAGGAGGACAAGAGCGCTTAAGGTAAGGCCATGTATTCACAACAACCAGGATTTCCACAGGAACTAAGATCTCAGTGATCTTTCTACCAGGTTGATTTCTATCATCTTGTGTTAAATAATTGATCGATTGCATTCACTTTGGTCCCGAACCTACTTAAAAAGGTCTTTTTTTTCCTCACAGTCCGCTGCTCATCTGCCTCACTTCTCTGCATGACCAGGCGAGCCCATGCCTGAGCCTTCTGCGACTGAACACCCAGCTGCAAAAGCATGGAAACTAGCCCAAAGGCAACTGGAATAATGAGCCCAAGTAAATTTCACCTTTAAAAGGCTCTGCCTGCTTTTCTTTGAATTTAAGCCCATTTTTCTGAGGCTCCTACCGAAATTCCTGGTTACAGAAAATAAAACTGGACTTCTCAGGCTCAACTTTTGCACACAGAGCAATGTGGAGTTAGTTCTTCATATGCATCAGGCTAAAATAATGGTTTTCCATTCTTGTAAGCATGGAAGTTTTAGGAATCTAAAGTTGACTTTGAAAGTGACACATTGCTACACAGAGCTTTTGTTTGCCAAACACTTGCAAATCATCTTCCCTCCACAAAGCCTTTAAAATGTCAGCAGCCTGAATATCTCTGCCCACAGGGCTATTCTTTCCATAGGACCTGGGCAGTAATTCACTGCCTGGATCCACCAGTCCCTGGGCCCTGGGAAGCTTGCAAATGTTTATGGCCCTCCCAGCAAAAGTTTTCTGGAACTATCTGGGAGAAACGTGGGCCCTTTTACTCCCTCTGGGGCACTTAAAACATTTTTGTAAAGGTATTTTTATTTTAAATAAGTGAGCTCAACAAGTAAATACGGAGTGAAGACTAGTAAAGTGCCTCAAAATGAAGCAGAAATTGAAGTAAAGAAGAAAGGCCTTCTGGGTTTTTTCATTTTTTCTCCCTCTCTCTTCTTCCTTTTTTTTTTTTTTTTTTGAGGAGCAAGTAAATGGAAAACAGGCATTCAGCTTCTTTTTAAGAACCAGTCTGTGTGTAAATCATAGTTACATGGGCTAAAAACAGACCCATGAGTGCAAGCAATGGTGTGGACTTCATTTCCCTGCACAGTTACCACGTGAAGGAAATAATTAGTCATCTTCCTGCTTCCTCTCTACTCAAGACTTTGGGAAGATCAAACTTGGCTGTAAAGACTATCATGAATTATCAAGAGAGAAGTCAAATTTATTTTCATTCATAAATGGGCCAAAGAGGCCTGTGGTCAAGTTCAGAGAGGTTAAGGCAAAATCATGGCCAAGAAGCACATCTAAGTTTTCCCAAACATATTACTCTCTATTTGACTAACGCAATGTTCTCAAAAGCAGATGGGAAAAACAGCATACTATTTTTCCTCCAGAAAGGGAGACTTAACCCATATCACTTCAGTGTTTTAGCTCAAGCACACGTCAAGTGCACATTCAGCTGAGAAATTGATCTGCTTCCTCATAACCACATTCTGTAGGGCTGAACAGGATGTAAGAAGAATTTCCAAGTCACTGCTTAATCATGTTTTACTCGGAATTTGTTTTCCCAGCACTTTCAGCGTCTATTTCTACAGCTCAGAAAACTGAAAATGATCCTCAAGAATGAAAAACTTTTATGGAGTTATATACAACAGTGTTGAACAACAAAAATACTATTGACCACAAATAGATTTTATTTTGCTGTTATATAGAATAGGTTGAAAGAACATAGGGGAAAAAAACGAATTTTTTTTTAAATCAAGGGAATTGTGCAGATAAAGCTGATGGAGAACTGAAAGGACTTCCAGAAACAGATGACCATGAATTTAAAGTCAAGCTTTCAGCTGTGTTTTATTCTTGTATCTGCTCTTCTCTTTTCTGAAGTTTTCACATAGAGGGCAAACGTTTATAAAAAGTTCAAGTTCCGAATGACCTCAACAGCTATAGGGTGTCAACTAGGTAAATTCATTTCTGGAAATCTAAATAAACTCATTTATTTTGAGGCCATGGAAATAACAATAACATAAGATAACTGGATTGCTCTTCACACTCAATGAACAAGCATAAATGCTTGTGTACACACAGAGATATGCACACATCGCATTTAGCCAAAGCTAATCACTCCAAACAAAATCCAAGGATGTACTCATCTGTGACATAAAAGCTATGACTGAAAATCATCTGGGGGTCAGGTGAGGGGCTTACCTTAGCTGGGGATCAGAGAGGAAGTCTTTCAGAAAGTGACATTTAGGCTAAAACCTGAAGGGTGAGAAGAAAGCAGCTTCTGCTACCCCAGGAAGGTGAATAGTTCTGCTTCTCTGGGTCTCAAACCAGAGATCACAAAAGGAATGAAGTCTTTTTTTTCTTACCCTTTACGGCAACCTGAGTAATAACAGGACATATTGCTCAGTGATCACAAATTATAAACACCATGCCTTCCTCCCACCAAAAAAAGCAAAGCCCCACTATTTATTTGAATTGCAGCTGCATGCCCACATGTGTGCCGTCCACACAGCAGACTGGACCCCAAACACCACAGCTTCTTCTCTCTCTGCTGAGAAAGTCTGTCCTGAAGAATCAGCATGGCATGTCCTCTGGATGGACTCTCCTCTGACCCCTCTCTTCTCTCTGAACTGCTGGCCAGACAGAGAAGCCTTTGTGAAATCCATGTTGGGGGCTCAGAAATTGCACAGACCCGTCTGAACCAAGTCTGAACATATTAGTCAAGGCACTTGAAAAACATTATCTTCTTCCCCTCAAGACACTTTATTCACAGTTTTACCAGGCCCTCACATTATAAATCAAATGAGCATGTGGTTCTTAAATTGCTCAGGAGATGAGAAGTAGTAGAAAGCATTCCCCCATGGACGATGTGGAAGGCTGAAACTTTCTGGAAAGATGCC
Organism: Myotis lucifugus; assembly: GCF_000147115.1. Taxonomy (NCBI): domain Eukaryota; kingdom Metazoa; phylum Chordata; class Mammalia; order Chiroptera; family Vespertilionidae; genus Myotis; species Myotis lucifugus. The sequence goes on along the minus strand of NW_005871447.1, from coordinate 301,953 downwards.
TGAAGTGTGGGGCTGGTTTAGCCCCCGTGTTAGCAAGGCTTGCTGTGAACACTCAGAAACTTGACCTGTTTCTCCCACCTGAGCCATACAAACACTACTCATTTCTCCTCACAAACCCCCTCTACACCTTCCCAGTTTTTTCCTCCCATGTCCCTTCGAGTTCACAAATCATATTTTGTGACCTGTGACTTGAGAAATATAACCAAATATGTGTGTGAAGATTTTATAGCCCCCTTATAGAGCATTTTATGAGTTTGATGCAATGCCTACACTATCCCCAGGTCCTGGTAGGATGGGGATAAAGACAGGATCATGCCTGAAATTAGAAAGTCATAAGCTGAGCTGAACAAAGGGACCCCCTTAGCCACATAGGTTGGTGGTAGAAGCACAGGTGTGCATGGACAGTCGAAGGCATCTAATTTCTAATGTCCCACACAACCCTTCCAGCCAGCTCCACTGTACTTCCTTATGATAGCAGTGAATGTTTCAGAATAAGAATAAGAATATTTGCATAGGTTAAATGTGGGATGAGATGGGTTACCTTATATACTTGAGTTTAAAATGTGCTCTGATTTTATAGGGCCCATCTCGAAATGTACTCTTAAAGTATCCCTTTAAAACAGTTCCATTTGAAAATAATTTGATATCATATTTTGGTCTTTAGAACATCTACAGTGTTCTTTCATTGTCAGTGTGCTGGACAAAGGGAAAAAAAGGGAGGACAAAGAGAAGAGGAAGGAGAAGAGGGTAACATAGGGGAGAGAAGGGAAAGAATGGGAAAACAATGTAAAGGGAGAAGAAGGGAGGGGAGTGAGACTGGCAGTGGAAAGATGGGCTTATTTTCTCTGGCATATCGTTGTCTCTAAACTTTCACAAAACATGACACACTAGGGAGTTGATAGACTTTACAGAAATATTTGAGATATCCACATCTCAAAGCACTTCTCCAGTCATTAATAATCTGTCCTCAAAGAAATGTCAGTAATAACCATTTGACCACAGGGCAAGCTGGAGACAAGTGCTGACTGATGCAGTCTGTCTTAAGGAACAAATCGCAGGGAAAACATTTTTGGACCATGCTACATTGGGCAACTTTCTTAGCTCTCAATTTTCTGTTTTGCTATGACCTGGAGAAGATTCATAGTTGTGTTCCGAGAAACCTGTGTCAGTGGGGGACTGTCTCAGCCTTTTTCCTGGCAGACGTAGAATGACACTATTCAGGCCTAGCAAGGCTGTCGTCACACCGAGTGGGTAATATGAAATAATACACTCCAGACATTTGCTGGGGAGTATGATGTCAAGCTGACATGTGCCCAATAATTACTCAAAAGTCAAGTAGACAGAAACAGTATTCAAAATTGTTTGAAGGATCAGGGTCAAGTTGTTCTTCTAGATGTTTTCAACTATCCTCCTGGCTCAGAAGATCAGAAAGAAGCCTTCATTTTAATGCATCCCTGAAGAATTGCTTTTAATGAATTATGCTTTGGGAATTCTAAATAAAAGGTTATTTTTTTTTAAAAAAAAAAGCCTTATGAAACTTCAACATCCAAGGAAAGACATTGTTGAGGACACTGATCATAGGTCATATTTGTGAGGACACCAGGAAGAATGGCCTGTCTTGCTGTTTTCCATCTTAAAAACATTGTCAATTGTATAAATCCCCAAGTCAGAGTCATAGTTCAACCCAACTAAAAGAGGTTTAGATCAATATACAACATGTTTTTAAGCCTCATCTCTTCTTTCATTGTATTCTTTTCCTGATTCATCTTTCTTCTCTCACTCAGATTATATTTAGCACCATACTTTATATTACACATGTTGCTATAATCAGCTAACTCATTTCTGGAATTAGGTGGAATATAAATTAATAAATAACTTCTTAAGGCCTAAAAGCCTGATTGAACTCTAAGTTCTATGTATTTTGAACCATTGCAAGTAGTATCACTTCTTACAGAGGCTTTATCTTCTCAAACCTTAAGGGAAAAGGTGAGAACCATTCTATTCCACTACACTGAAAAAAAATAGCTTGTCCTATAACCACAGTTCCCATTTCTATTTTCTTGATCTTCAGGCTGTGATTATTTAGAATTAATTTGAATATTTTTGGTTGTACCCCTTGTCTGAATCACTCAGGTAAGATTTAGAACGTACTGTTGGTTTCTACATTCAAAGTATTCTGCCTTTAAGATTCCACAGATATATCAATTGGAGGAGGCGAAGTCATTACGGAGCATATCTTTCAGAATCATTTTTTTCCATCATTATGTTCTTACCCTAGTTCATCTTTCTCCTTTTACCCTATTTATATTTGAAGCCCTATTTTGCATGTACATGTTGTTATAAGCTAGTAACTCATTTCTGTAACTAGATCAGTGGTCGGCAAACTCATTAGTCAACAGAGCCAAATATCAACAGTACAACGATTGAAATTTCTTTTGAGAGCCAATTTTTTAAAACTTAAACCATTCTTTTTTTTTTAAATATATTTTATTGATTTTTTACAGAGAGGAAGGGAGAGAGATAAGAGAGTTAGAAACATCGATGAGAGAGAAACATCGATCAGCTGCCTCCTGCACATCTCCCACTGGGGATGTGCCCGCAACCCAGGTACATGCCCTTGATCGGAATCGAACCTGGGACCCTTCAGTCTGCAAGCCGACGCTCTATCCACTGAGCCAAACCGGTTTCGGCCAATTGAAATTTCTTAAACTTAAACTATATAGGTAGGTACATTGTTATTAACTTAATTAGGGTACTCCTAAGGCTTAGGAAGAGCCACACTCAAAGGGCCAAAGAGCCGCATGTGGCTCGAGAGCTGCAGTTTGCCGACCACGGATTACTAGATGAACTACAAATCAATAAATAATTTCTTATGATCCGGAAGTTTTATGCCCTCTAAACTATAAATATCTGTGAAGTCACAGGCCTTTAAGCAGACCCTTTGGTGTTACCACACTTGAGGGCAGCAGAATATTGCCTTCCCCAATGATGTCCATGTCTTCATCCCCAAAACCTGTGGATATGTCACCTTACATGACAAAAGGGATTTTGCTAATGTGATTAAGGCTTTGGACCTTGAAATGGGAGTAAAGATATCCCTGGTTTATCTCAGTGGGTCTAATGCAATCCAAAATTCCTTATAAAAGGGAAGCAGGAGGGTGAGAGTCAGAGAAAGAAAACTGATTATGGGAATAGGGATGAGAAATAGAGATGAGAAGGTGCTACACTGCTGGCTTTGAGGATGGAGGAAGGGACCAGAGAGCCACTCAATGCAAGTGGCCTCTGGAAGCTGAAAGGGGCAAGAAAACTAGAGCCTCCAGGAGAAATAGCCCTGCCACTGCCATTTTAGCCTAGTGAGACTTCTGACCACCAGAACTCTAAGAATAAATTCATGTTGTTTTAAGCAAGAAAGTTTGTGGTAATTGTTACAAGAGCAATAAGCTAAGACAACACTCCTTGAGAATTCTAGATCACTTCCATGTCACAATTGTGCTTCTGTGTTTTCTCTTTTTCTCTCTTGTTCTCTCTTGCCCCACAGGCTTCAGTGTCACTCATTTCTTAGCCCGCAGTTTGCTTGTGGTGTATGGATTAGGTTCTACCATCCTGCCCAGGATAGTTCAGCTTTGAACTTCATACCTCCATTTGTCATTGACTTAGCACATCTGCTCCACCTTGGAAGTTTGCCCATACTGGCCATCACCTTTCATTGTTTGTCTCTTTAACGAGATGGTGCCCACCTTCCAAGGGCTGACGACTTCCCACATCTGTAGAGTGCTCAGGACCCATTTGCCTTCATGCCTTAGGTGTCAGTGCCCCCCACCAGAACTTCCCACAATGACCGAAATGCTCTATCTATATGTCCAATGTGGTACCCACTAGCTGTATGTGGTTACTGAGCTCTTGAAATGTGGCTAGTGTGAATGTGATTTTATTTGACTTTAATTAGCTTAAATTTATTTTAAGTAGACACATATGGCAAGTAGTTACCACAGTGGACAGCACTGCATATTGATAATGATTAATAGAAGCAGTCTTTAGACACCTATAATCCTCTAGCTCAAATAAGCAAGTTTTTCTTTAAATGTTATTTCTTTAAATGTTACTTTAGAAGAAAGGCAGTCATGATGAAAAGTATCTGAAAAGCAAAGACATTTATTACACGAGAGAACGATGCGTACTGCAATGAAATCCCCAGAACTATTAAATCTCTGTGCATGATGCCATTACCTTCAGGAACTCATAAAAGAAAATGTCCTTAATTAAAAGTGTGATTTTGGGGGGTGGCTCTGGGGACTTTTAAATGTCTGGGGTATAAATAAACCATATTCGTAGTTGGGTTTGAAGGTGCGCCCTGACTCGGTTCAGTTCCCAGGTTACACTGATGCTTGGTTACCTAAGAATCCAGGTCTGCAGCAGAATGAGAGAGAATGGCTGCCATGCATCTCTGCTGATAGCTGTGTCCCCATGCTGTTCTCTGTGATTTATCTTCCATGAAATGTCTGTGGATGTAAAAGCCCGTGTAAAAAGGAGTGAGTAGGAGAGTTGTAACTACCAGGCACTTAACTGGCTGCATTAACTGGAGGAAATACAGAGGAAGCCTTGTGAGGGATCACTCCACGTAGGCTTTGGGCTAGACAGTGTTAGGTGAGCCGAGTGACACCAAATGGAAGCTGACATGGTTCTTGGGACAAAAACCAGATGGTTCAGTGGAGAATGCGGCCCCAGCTTCCTGCCACTCTCTTGATTTCTGCAGATAGATTCTGCAGGATTTGAACCAAAATCTTAAACAGAAAGAGGCATCAATTAAAATGCTGAAAGTAAAACTTGCATTGGACATCTCTTACCTTTGTGTAGGCATCTACAGTGGTTAGGTTTGCAAATGCATTATAGCCCAGGAAGAAGGAAGTGACCACAGGGGCAGCCTGTCAATCAGGGAGGATGCTGGTTCAACCCAGAGACAGGACCCATTATCCCAGTAAGGTAACTGTGTCCCTTCCCAGAGAATCAATGAGCTTCTTTATTTGGGCATTTCTTAACTGATTACAGGATTCATTAGTGTCAAACTTGCTTTTACTTAAAAAAATAATAATAATAAAGCAAGAAATAACTTTAAAATATAAGAAAGTATGCCCAAAATATAAACCTCCAGAACATATAGACTGTTTGTTCTGATAACAGAACTCATCCCATTGTATGATGAGAATTATTCCTGCTTACTGCATCCTGGATGTTGCTGCCTCAGAAGTGTTTCTCAAGGAATTTCAAAATGTGACACAGCTTGATGCACAAATCTAATAGTCACATGATACATGTTGGGAGTTTGTAGAATATTCCAAACAATAACTTAATACTGTGTGATAATTATTTTCTACTTCTGCAATTCCCTCCTCAAAGGTAGAGAGAGCTGAGAGAAACATCCCTTTCCTGTCTTTTTTCTTGAGGGTATTTCTTTTCCCTGTGTGTTCCCTGTCTTCCCTGTCCAGGATCTGACCACCCCTTTCACCTCATTGTTCTTATTTGAAGTGTTAGGTGCTGCCACAAAGTACTAGGTGTGGCTCGAATGGAAGGTTGACCACTGTGAGTTTTCAGGGATCATAAGTTGAATTAAGACTCTGAGTCCCAAACCCTGTAACAAAAAATGCTGTATTTAAAATAGAAATATTTACATTCCCTAAGTGGATAAAACAAGAACTTTTTTGTAATAGCTCACATTTCCTCAGTGTGGAATCACTTGCTTTATCAAACTTTAAACCAGCACCAAAAAGTCCTTCATTCCTTATCTTGCCAGCTAGGAACACCTCATTCAAAATGTCACAGTGCTTACAGGACAAGGAAAGGCACCCAGCGCCAGACAAGAAAAGTCAGACACTTCAACCTGAAAGGCTGCAGACGCCTGAGCCTGGTGAGTGCTGCTGGGTGCTGTGTTGCACTTGGACGTCCAAATTCAGTTCAATGAGCAGAGAAGACATGGTATTGGGTTTCCTGGGAGCATCTGAAAAGCAATACCACCTACTCTTTCCTCCACTTAGCACACATGGTTGTGGGCCTTTAAACACATCGGGAGAAAAGAAGTCTAGCAAAGAGAGGAGAGAAGCCTAATTGAGAAAGAGACCAGAAGTCTGTCGCAGGCAGGAAGGAAAAAATTCAGATGTTCATACTTTTTAAAAAAATGATTTATTGTTCAAATTATACTCATTTGCTTTTTAAGAGCAGCCAGGAAAATGAAGTTATTGGTACATTCGAATTTTCCTCTCTGCTGTCATTTCAATTTAATTATTGCTCAGACATCTGTAATGGAAAGAACTAGGGGCTCAGAGCAGGGCTTCCAGCGTGGATCTTTCCAAATCTGTCCCTGGATAGAAGAGGGAACTGGGGCAAGTGACCAAGGCCCTCACACAGGTTGTTTCTTTATCTGAAACAAGGGAATCCCAATTGCTACTTTATGATGCAGATGAAAAGATTTTTTAAAGTTATGAATGTGACACCCAGTTAATGCTCTGCATGTTAACCGAGTCCAAGTTGAACTGTCACGTGTTCGAAACTTGACAGTAAGAGAGAGTCCTGCTACCGGCATAACCCAAAGTGTAGAGTTGGACTGTTGCGTCTTGGAGTTCGGGATTTCAGGTGAGGCCAAGTGATTCGGATTTGAGGAAAGGACGCACTGCCTGGGGTCACACTGAGGCGCTGGTCTCAGATTGCTGATTGATCTCCCATCAAGACAACAGGCAGAATGAGATGCAGGTGGAGGGCTTCAAGACACCCTTTTGCAGGAGTTTGAGATCCTTCTAATGGCCCTAGAAAGACGGCAATCCCTGCGAAGCCTTCTCCAGAGGTGGAATTTATTTAGACCAACTTGGAATTTAAAAATAGCTGCCACTCAGAATTTTAGGGAGCGGGGGAGCAGGAGAGTGCCCCGATCAGACGGGATGGAGTTACAGAATCCTCTGGCTAACAATTAGGTTTGTTTATTTGTCATCTGGAGTCTCATCTACCATGAAATAAGTGAGCACCAACTAAAGACTCAACACAAACAGTAGGTTAATGCTGACTGGTTCAGCAGTATTGAGAGCTTTTAATACAATTAGAAGTTTTCTGTGGTTTTTGTGGTTTTACAAATAGACTATTTTCTAAGTGACACTTGTAGACACAGACATGGGGCCTCGAAACGACCTTTTCCTCCTCTGGTTCTCTAGACTACCATTGCCCGGACTCCCAGAACAGGTAGAAGTGGAGAAACCTCCTCCAGTGCATACAAAAGTGTGGCTTGGCTTGGAAAGTCTTCTGCTCAAGTTGACACTGTGCCAGCGACCCGTGTTCAGCTCGTGGCGCGAGGCCTTCACTAGAATCGCTGACGGTTCTGTTTTGAGAAGAGCAACAGCTCCTCTCAACCAAAGGGAGTGAAAGGAGCCCCTTCATCTCCCACTCATGTGTTCTTTCCAGTTCTGGTAATCGATTTTGTCAGCAGGAGCCACGCCAGGCTAGAGTTTTTCCATTGGTCAAACTCAGTGGCTCCTGCCCCTCTGACAATATTCCCCGGTGGACTGGGTTTCCTCATTAATCAAACGGTGCCCATATTGTGTTTCCTGGTTCAGCTGTTCATGTTGCCATGGTAAGATTGGGGTACTGAGAGTCAGCATTAATCACAGGACATGCCACTCTCAGGGCTGGAGTTGCTTTGAGGATGACATCTTGTATTTGCCCATAGTCATGCTTTTTGCCTGGAGAAATCTCAGGTTAGACTGGGGTGGGGGGTGGGGGGGAGCCAGTTCCTGCTTGATGTTTAATAGCTTGGTCATTATGAGGGATCCTGTAAAACCCCCACCCCCTGCTGTTATGTGGGTGTTTGGTAACCATAAAACCTGCCGTCTCTGCCACAGCATATTAACTGGCTCCAAGTTTAAGGCAATCTACAAGGATTTTAATTAACTTCTCACCTGTCACCTTACCTAGTTCCCACACAATTATCCCTGGAGACTGCTGAACCATCGTTGTTGTCATTCAGTCACGAGCCATTTTTAAATCGTGTTGTGTCAAGTAATGAGAGCAGCTAGCAGCGGTGACACAAGGGATTGCTAGCTGTGGTAGTCAGGCACTGTGGAGAGTTTCAATCACACTACTTGCTTTCGTGCTAAACATTGCCTCCGCTTTGAGGTGTGGGAGCTGTAAATTAGCATCTGAAACAAGGCAGCTGTATTCCTGATGCAGAGTTTCTGGCCAGGGCCCATGTCCCTGTGACTTCTGAGTCTTCTGTCTGGGAGCTGTTATTTGTTGAATGAGTTCTGCTTTGGGGGAGCAAATGTGGGCATCCCCTGAATTAGCCTGTGGAAGAAATTTGCTGATGCTCCAACTACATTTTGGGTTCCCAGAAGCAGGTCCTCATAGCAAGGATTCGAGGGCAAGCCATTTATTTGAGAGGTGACTCTAGGAATCACTGGAAGGGGTATGGGGAAGGGAGACAAAGAAGGAAAGACAGGCAGTAAAGTTGTGTTATCAGGCTGGTTTCCGCTGTGGACACTGGAGCTTGACCTCCCTGGGGGGCACTGGGAGCCAGGGGAGCCATATCCCACCTGGTGACGGGCAAGGGAGTTGGGCATAGGGATGCTTCCAGAAGCTGGTAATCCTCCAGCACTTCTGCTTGCAGGATCTGCTGGTAGAGTGGACTTCAAAGGCCGGGCAAAGACCTGGCAGAAAAACGCAGGTGCTGGCAGGTGGGAGTCAGGCCTGTGTGTAAACATGGTAAGGCTTGGGGAAGGGGACAAGATAGAGCAGTGCATCTGCTCCACAAATCCACAACCCAGGGACTAGAACAAACAGCTGGGGAAGCTGAACGCCCTGTTAGATCTCATAGCTAGAAGGGACCTGGAGAGGCTCCCAGCCAGCCCTCTTGCTTCCATACAGAAATACTTTCTATAGCCGTCATCCACCTTCACCCAAACACTGTAAATGATGGTGGGCACATACATCAAAGCTTCCTGTACCATGGATAGATGGTTCTAGTTGATATTCTATCTGATACTTTGTAAAATTCCATTGTTTCTTTAAATGACCATGCGGTCTACATTTATTGGACATCTCCTGGGTATTGGATGCAGTGTGAGGACCTGAGAGTCACAGGTAACACTGCCCCATAGCTCTCATGTTTCCATGCCAGAGAGAGGAATGGGCAAGTAAATCTTATTCTCATACAGCGTTTTCGTAGGGTGTCCCCATTGCACCAGATATGTGCTACAGAAAGGGGAGGGAGTAACTGCCCATAAGTAGGGATTGTGAGGCAGTGAGAGGAGGCGTTAAAGGGGAGGTAAGATTTGGGAGGAGGTGGAGGGCAAGATATATTCAGCATGAGCTCAATTGTAGTAGCAGCCACATCAGAGTCCTCAATTGTCCATGCGCCAAAACCATACACGCCAATAGCAATTCCCACACCTACAGATTGAGCCCTTCACTAAGAGTTTAAGCAGAGCTTGACTTATAATGGGACTAAGAGAAATGACTTATTCTCCACTTTAAAAAGTGTGGAATTTTTTTCAGGAGAATATCAGTATCTTTCTTTCTATCCAGCTTTCCATCCCTGTCACTATCTTACCCACGTGGCTGCAAATGTGAGCACCTAATACCTGATTAGGTACAACATAGGAATACCTAGAAACTGCCACCAGTCTTCCACTTTCAAATAGATCCTATAAAAAATAACTCAAATTAATCACCCGCTGGTGGTTACTGTCACTTACAGCATGTGGCCCCCTAGGGAATGTGGAAAAGAAGAGCTATGTGAAGACGTAAAGAGGTGAGTCTAGAAAACATGTTAGCCAAATATGGGTGTGACTGAAGTTTATATTTGCATATATGTATATATGTGCAAACGTGTGTGTATATAGTATTTGTTTATATTCAATCCTGAAAAATGAATAAAATGGATTGGTATGCCACTCCGTAAAGTAAGAAGTTTATCTTCAACAATTTTGTTCATTTTAGAGAGAAAGCAGAAGGAAGTCAAGATCCTATTATGTCATAAACCAGCTGTTCCACGTGCCAAATTCAGCTTGTTGATATGTTTTGCGTGGCTCACACATGTTCACCCGCATAGAGTTTTAAACATGCATTAGTTGCCATGCTTTAAAAATAAGGATACTAGTTCACTTCAACATCCAGCTCTCCAAATGCTCTTGGAATATCAAAATATCTGCAATGCTGAGTCTACTAGTACATGTCATGGGACAACATTCAGAGAGGGTGAGCAGCTGCTATCTCCTTTAGACAAACCATATATTCCCTAGTTGGTCATGCTCCACCCCTCCCTTCACTGGGGAAGGTCAGCCCTCATGTATCATGTCACTCCTTCTGCCTTCTTTCATTGATATTACCTGCCTGGTCCCTGCAAACCTTCAAGAGAGCCAGAAAGGAATAAACAAAGGTATGAGGAACTTCGGTACTTAGTTTAAGTACCTAAGACCGAGTCACTTAGTCTTTAGTTACTTGGGTACGTTGTTAACTTAGCTACCCAATCAAGTACCTAAATCCTAACTAAGTTAGTGAAGTACCTAAGTTAAGATTTAGGTACTTACATTTTATTCCATAGGCTAGCATTTCCAAGGTCACTGGAAAACTGGAAGATGCTCCAGGAAAAAAATGCATTCCCTGGTAAAATAATTTTGAGACACGCTTCCCGTTTGAAATCCCCAGTGTGCAGTAGAGCCGTAAACTCTGGGAAGTAGCATGACATGTAAACTTGCATGCCTTTGGTTAAAAAATAGCAGCCCTCTGGGAAGTTTTAACAGCAGGGGGACTTGATCAGAGCTATGCATTGGAACTTAAATTTGCTAACAGTGCAATTCCCCTAAAAATAAAGGTTAAAAGTTAAAGAAGCACCATCCATATCCTCCATGATCCTCTTCGGTCTTACACAGATGTTCTGCATTGAACATCTAATTCACTTATCTATAAATAGATAATAGCAATACCTTCCTGTTCTGATGTGTGGGGGGAGTGCATGAGATAATGCATGTGATAAGTAAATGTCAGCTATTCATACTCATATCTTCTGCTTCTCCTTACTTTTATTATCTATAGATTCATAAATTTCCATATACATGTATATGGAATGATGGAAAGCTCCCCACTTTCCTGTGCAATTAGATATGTTAGGTAGGAGATCCTACTTCAGCTTTCCTACCCAGTTCAAACTTTATGTCTTCTGGAATGAATTGGGAGAGCTCCTAGGCTGAAATACTAATTTCAATGTTTAGAGTTGTATGTTTGTGTCTTCCCTAGGAAAAAAGATAAAGAAAGAGAAGAAAGACAAAGGCAAAAAAAGAAAGAAAGAAAGGCTGACCAACGTGACTCAATGGTTAAGCGTCAACCTAACCAGGAGGTCACGGTTCAATTCCAGGTCAGAACACATGCCTGGGGTTATCGGCTTCAGCCCCAGTGTGGGGTGTGCAGGAGGCAGCCGATCAATGATTCTCTCTCATCATTGGTGTTTCTATCTCTCTCTCCCTCTCCCTTCCTCTCTAAAATCAATAAAAATATATTTAAAAAGAAAGGAAGGAAGGAAGGAAGGAAGGAAGGAAGGAAGGAAGGAAGGAAGGAAGGAAGGAAAGGAAGGGAGAGAGGAAGAAAGATTTTATTCCATAGAGCACAGAACTGAAAGTAAGACAGTGTGGAAACGTAATGGTAGTCACAAACAACCATGCTCATTTGCAAATGGGAGAACAGAGAATTGGCTCAGTCATTTCCCAGAAATCAGAATTGCTAGGTCAACCCACAAAATGAGAAGTTTATAACCAAGAATTCAGCCAAAAGAGCCAGCAGTTTCCTATGAGTCCAAAGGTTGTCTACTGCAGTTAAGTTCAAACTGTTTTTCTGCTCTCAGCTTGGTTTTCTGTCTATGCTAGGACAGAAGTTTTTCTGATGTGCCCCCTGTAGGTGGTTTGATCCTCCAGGTGTGAAGTCAACTGATACAGTACATAGTACTAGACCATCACTGAGGGTGGAGGCTGGGTGTACAGGCACAGGTGACATACCCTGAGCTCTGATGAGGCAGCCTGAACAGCCTCAGGAAGCACACCTCCAAGTACCTGAAGAGGGATTCGTTCCACATAGATTTCAAAAGTGTTAAGATTCTATTATATTTCAGACAGCAGACTACAGATGGGGAAACCATGCTAAACAAACAGCAGACATGACCCCTGCAGTGTGGAGCTCAGGATCCAGAGGAGGAGGCAGACAAACAATTCCGCAGTTAAGAAAAATGACACCTTTGGTGAGTTCCCAGAAGGAAAGGCGTGTGGTGCTTTGAGAATGTGGAACATTCTGGCCTCGTCTTGGAGACCAGAGAAGTCATTCCTGAGGACATGAAGTCTAGATGATGACTAAGTGTCAACCAGGCAAAAAGAGGACAAAAGTAGAGTTTTAGGTTCATTTGCACAACCTGATGGCAATCTCATCATAAATATTCAAGAATGGGAAAAACTGTAGTGTAGCTGAAGAAAAAAAAAGATGCAAACTAAAGCATAGAGAGGGAAAGAATTAAAAGAACAGAATGGAATATAAAAGATAAGGGAACCCAACCAAGTGCTGTAGCATAACTCCAACTCGAGTCCCTGAGGAGAGGAGAGACTGAGATTAAGGCAGAAATAATATTTGAAAAAACAATCTCCAAGAATATTCCAAAATGGATGAAAGACCTCAACCCACAGATTCCAAAAGCTCAGCAAATCCCAAAAATGATAATTGGATAAACAAACTGTGGTATACCTATATGGAATTCTATTTAGCAATAAAAATGAATAAACTTATTATGCAACCATATGGAAGAATACCAAGAGCATTATGATAAAAGAAACTGGTCACAAAGGCCACATACTATATGATTCCATTTATGTAACATCTGAAAAAGGCTAAAATACAGTAGTAAAAATCAGATCAGTGGTAACTAAGACCTGGGTGGGTAGGAAATTGATTGGAAAAAAGTGTGAGGGAACATTTTGAGGTGATGATTATTCATATATCTATAATAAAAGCCTAAGCGACCATTACAGTGGAATGACCAGAATGACCAGTCACTATGATGCTCACTAACCACCAGGGGGCAGATGCTCAATGCAGGAGCTGCCCCCTGGTGGTAACTGTGCTCCCACAGGGGGAGCATTGCTCAGCCAGAAGCTCATAGCTGGTGAGTGCAGCAGCGGTGGTGGGAGCCTCTCCTGCCTCTGCAGCAGCAGTAAGGAGCAGCAAGCCAAGGGGTAAGGAGCAGTGAGCAGGCGGACGGTAAAAAGTGAGGGGTTCCAGACTGTGAGAGAGCACAGCCTGGGCTGAGGACCCCCCTCCCCAGTGCACCAATTTCATGCACCGGGCCTCTAGTATAATAATAATAATAGCATGATAAAAATGGGCTATAATATAATATCACCAGTAGGTTGGAGATTTTGTGATATTAATAATAGAAGTCTTGAAGAAAACATCCACAATCAAAACATCCAGAGTTAGTCACTGCTTGATTTTTGTCTGCTTTTAACTTTGTTATTTATATTTTTCTTTAACTGCTCAATTTTCCACAATAAGAACACAATTATTATAGTTAGGGAAAAATTATTTGTAAAAACAACTAATATTATTGTTGCTAATTATAAAACATAGTAAGCTTTTCCTAATAAGCTTTATAATTTCTTTTCTAAAGTTAAATGTTCTATGAATTTTTTTTATTATCTTTAAAATTCTATTTTGTAATTTACACAGATACATGTACAAACTATACCTTGTATTTAAAAATCTCTGTGACTATGGCAAACATGACCTATGGGTTTGCAGAATTCTTATCTATGTTATTCACTTAATCCCCAAATAAAGTGAATTTCCAATATGGTGGTTGCACTTACATTCATTTGCAATATTTTCCAAGTGGAAGGTGCAAAGGGAAATGTCAAGACAACATGTAATATATCAGGTCTGTTTACCAGGTCTGATTACCTGGGCCTTACCCCCTTTCACAGGGCCCAATAAGAACAATAAATGCTGCCCACCCCTCCCCCACGCCATGCTTGACTTGACTGGACAATGACCCAGGGGCTCAGCAAGGCCACAGTATGACAGACTAAGTAAGAACTTGGAAAAGAACGATCCTGACTGTTACTTATCACAGTCACCTGTTGATTTATGAACACACACTCATGCCACCTCGTCTAACCCTGTTAATCACAACCACTTGCTACATCTCAGCAAAGGAATTAAAAAAAGAAAGAAAAAGAACTGGAACCCCTCATTATCCACAAACAGGGCAAAATGCAAAGCTCCATATCTGCTGAATCTGAATGGATTAAGTTTGTACGCCACTAACACCTCACTTCCCTCTATTCTATAATGAATGTTTATTTACATAAGAAATAAATGAAATTATTCTCCCTTTAATTATGCAAAAGGAACTTTTGACCACTTTACTAATTCCAGTCGCTCTTACCCCCCCATAGATAGTTGGAGGTTTGGCGTTAGGCTTCCGGACATTCTATACATATTTATAGATGCCGATAAGCAGGACAGAACAAAAACCACAACATTGCTTTGTGAAGGGTTTTCTTTTTTCATTTCTCATTCTCTCTCTCTCAATGGTTTCAGACTTTAGTTATTGTTCTACAACTTGCTTATATTTTTTTTCTTTTTTGAGCTCTATCCCAGGCTGGCTGTGTATGTTAACTGCTGCATGCAATTCCATCATGTAAATACACCACATTGTATTTATCCATCCCCAGTTGATAGACATTTAGGTTATGCCAATGTTTCACCATCACAGACGATGCTGCAATGAATATAATCCTATCTGCTGATCGTGTGCACAAGCTCCTCCCATCCAGTCCTGGCCAGGACCCTTGTTGCCACATGGACATGTCAGGAGGCTTGACCATCAAGTCACATGATTGCCTCACTCAGCCTCAGTTACAGATCATCAGGACCTCAGTGGAGCAGGGATCTGGGGGACTTTGTGGCTATTATACTTGGCCAGACTCTCTCCCTGGGTGGGGCAGACAAGCTAATGGGACTAAAGCCATCGCTTTCACCATTACTGCTCCACCCAACCAGCTCAAATGCTGACTTCAACTCATTGGCAGATTCAAAAGCAAAATGGGATTATATCCCTTCAAACCTAAAAACCCATCTAAAGGTGACTTAGTCTTTAACATTCCCTCCAAAGTGCTCCGGTCTGGGGAGGACCCACTGACTCTTAGCACATGAAAGAGGCTTGGAGGAGTGAGCAGAGGCGCTCGGGGAGTTTTTGCTGGAGATAAGAGTGATTTTCAAAAAGTAATAATATGGCAGGAGGTCCAGGCTGACGCAGTTCTTTCACACTTGCTACTTCCACCCCGTGAATACAATCCCAGCCCTGTTCCCCAGCCCCTCGGCCATTTGAGAGCCATGAAGTCATCACAGCTGCCACTGCAGCCGGCCAGTAAGGCCGGGAACAGGCTGGCCGGCGGCCCATCCCCCGAGGCCGGAAATGTGCGCTCCCTGCAACTCCAGCACCGCTGGGGAGAACGTGAGGGGCAGCAGCAGCAAACAGCATGATGCGATGGCGCAGCTGGGAGGAGACTCCGATTCACACCCAGAGATAGGGCAGCCCCTGTCTGGGAACCAGCATTAGGCCTATGGGCCGCCTAGGGCCTTACTCACAGATTCAAGTCACTTCAAATTTGGAATGTGTAACTAGGACCGCCTCCAGGTTTAGCCCAATTCCACTCAATAAACCCCAGCGGCCCTGAGGGGTGTAAAGGACTGGGGCCTCCCAAGTGTCCATCTGAGGAGGGAGGCCTGGCCTCCTGCTCCTTCTGTGCCAGTGGAAAAAACTACGTAAGTGCCAAGTCACAGGAGAGCGAGTCACGGTCCAGGGCTTTACAATCTGTTTCATGAGCTATTCCTCCAAGCACGCAGCAGTGCAATCTCTCCATTAGAGCCGCAGCAGGTGTGAGCTGGGGGGCTGCCTGTCGGGGAGCAGCACGTCCCCTGAGGTGAGCAGGTGGCAGCCCTGAACATTCAGGGAGAGCTCAGGAGTGAAGCCGTGCATTCTGGTGTTTAAGGGGCCTCTCCTTTTATCTCGGCTGAGTAGGCCTAGGCAGTGGTCTGGGGTCAGCTTTAAACGGAGACCCTCATCTGTCCTTTGCCTGATGCCATAAGCAGGGCTGCCTCTGCCTGGTGTCCATTGTCTCTCTGGAGCCAGAGATGCTAGGGGCTGTGAGCAGCAGCAAAGAGCCTTACAATGTAAATCTCCCAAAGGGTCCTTCGTCCTGGAAAAAGGTGGGCTGAGGGACAGCAAGGGCTGGGCATGGAGTAGGGAGCAGAAAAGTTACCAGGCACACTGACCAGCATAGATGGGGTGTTCCAAAGGGCCGGGGGGGGGGGGGGGGGGCGCACATGGGGGGAGGCGCGAGTAGGAATTCAGCGTCTCCCATTGGTAGAAATCCTTGAAGATCCTTTACAATGTGCCCCTCACCCCCATCTCTCTCCCTCAGGTATCAGTTTCCTTTCCTTTACCATTAATCTGCTTGCTTCCAACTGCAGCTGTCGTCACGCCATGTCAGACTTCCGAGGGTTGTTACCAGGGTGGTGCTGAGAATGAGGAAGGGGCTTTCCATTCCCATCTCTGTGGGCCTCAGCCCCACTCCCACTAGTATTCCCTTCCTTCTTCATGAATCTGGATCTTTGTGTCCCCCTTCACCCAACCCCTGTTGCACTTTGGTTTCATAAAGAAAAGTAAAAGGGTTGCCTTGGCTGATGGGGCTCAGTTGGTCGACCCCTGCACCAAGAGGGAGCCAGTTAGATTCCTGGTCAGGGCACATGGCTTGGTTGCAGGCTTGGTCCCCATTGGGGTGGGGGAGGTCCGGTGCGGGAGGAGCTGATTGATGATTCTCTCTCGTCAGTCATTGATATTTCTATCTCCCCCTTCCTCTCACTCTAAAATCAATAAAAACATTTTTTTAAAGAAAGGTAAAAGAGGAAAGAAAGTTTTTCTAAAAGAAGCACAATGAAGCCATCCTCTCCTGGTGCAACACAGCAGCTGAGTCTGGAGCTGCAGAGAGATAAAAGTAGGGGGAGGAGGAGAGTAAAGGGAGGAGGGGAGGGGAGAGGGGGAAGTGGGGAGAAGAGGGGAGGAGAGGGGGAGGGGTGACCCAGGAGTGGTGGGGTGAAGATGGTGCTGAGGAAACCAATATCAGGCCAGTGGATAGAGCAGGGAAAGGTCAAGGTACCTGGAAGGTCTCATCATCTTCCCTTCTTTCTCTCTCCCCTTCCTGGGAGGGCACTGATACCCTATCTCAGGGTGCGGACAGGGGACAGCTTGGAGGGCTGCTTAGGCAACATCAAAAAAGAGAACATAGAAAATCCTGAGTGATGACTACCATGGGTGTGAGAGAAAGCACTGGAGAGTGGCCACCACAGCCCTTCCCAGGGCCTCTGTTCTCTCTTATCTGAAGGGTTTCATGCATGAGGCCTGCTTAAATCCTTTTATGTTGTTTGTTTTTTTTTTAAAAAAAAACAAACACAACATAGTGGAAACCATGCAATGTTTATGTCCCAAACAAGGACTCCTGATGAAGACTGGAGAAAGCACAGTAGACACAGTTAGTAGGTAGAATGCAAAGCATTGATCACCGAGAAACCTCTTAATGTATATAATCGATGATTGAAAAATTGTAAATACTCATTATGAAACAAATCACTCAACTATATGTGCAGCAACTGAGCCCTCTAATCATATATTGGCTATAATCTGGGTGTTCACCTAATCTATCATCTGAACATCAGGAAACCGAGGGTTACAAGCTGCCCATCTGGAATGCTCCTTCCACTGGCTACGGCTAAACTTGCCAGAGATTGTGTCTGCTTATGGATGTTTTATTTCATAGCGGCCCGCAGTGAACCCCATGAAAGGCAGGAAAGAGAGCCTAAGGCAAGAAAGGTGCCGCGCCTTCATAAACTCGGCTTTGTGGCTCAGACACAGTACAACACACTTTCCCTCACGCTCCTGACTGACAAGACACCAGGACAGCAGGTCAGAAGAGCAACAAGTAGACCTCACAGAAGACGGAACCCCGCCTCCAGGGAAGTTGCTTCCTGCAACCCAGTCCTACCCTGACAGTAGAAAGTATTGTCCTTCATTCTTGAATTTCATTTTTGAGATTATGACACAGCAGTTTCCTTGGATTCTTGAGATTTACATTAAAATGTAAGAATAAGTTTTGTGCCTCATGACCACATCCTCACAACGATCAATGAGCCCAGGCATGGATAGAACCCTAACTCTTGCTCCAAATAGTTCTGCAATTGGCATAACACCTTGGCCCTCAAGACAGATCGACAGCCCAAGAGAACACATGCTGTCTTTCCAATGGCACCATGAGCTCCTTGAAGGGAGAGAATATACCCTAAACCACCGGTCACCAACCGGTGGTCGACTGGTGGTCTGTGAGGTCCGAAAGGTTGGCGACAGCTGCCCTAAACTGTACCTGCTGTCTTTTGATCTGAGAATATGTGCCCTGGGTAGCAACTTAAATACTAGTTCTCAACACATCCCTAAAAATGATGATTTTCCCAGCTTCCATTGTAGGTAAACAAAATGCAAAATCCTGGATTGTAGGTAAACAAAATGCATCCTGTGAATTCCTAGGAGCTGTGGTGCATTAGACCAGGAAGGAGGCCCATGTTTGGGAAGAGACAAGAGTGCTTCGGGCCCCCAAGCCCTTCCCTTGGAGATCTGCACCCTTCAGGAGGCAGCTTTGGAGATGCCACAAGTGCCAGGCGGGATTCAGAATCTGGAGGGAACCAGGTTCAGCACCCAGCAGTCCTGTGCAGTGCCCAGCATTGGCATGCGTGCTCAGAGGTGCACCAAGCTGAAAGTAGCATTTAGAAATGCAAGAACTTTTGTGTTATCTTTTATCTTCAAGACACTGTTCCAAAGACTCGAAGAGACCTTATTTGAGGGAGAAGAAAGAGGAGTGGCTGAGGCTCTAGCATTGTTTTATTTCTTGAATTGGAGTTTAATATGAACTTATATTTGAACTGAAGTTTTATTTCAAAAACAATTGCAAATTGTTTCTCTACTCTATTGACTATGAGTAATATTTAATGCCTCCTACGTGCCAGGTGGAAATACAACCTGTGGTGTCCTCTCAAGGTGTCAGAGGCTAGAGAGATAAGAACGTGGATCAGTTCAGATCAGCACAGTCTCAGGCAGATGCGGGGAGGCCCTGCTTTAAGTTCTCACAATCTAGAGCCTTCCCCACTCACTGAGAGATGATAAGCAAATATCCAAACCCATTGTCTTTTGTTGTCTGGGAACTGACCTTTGGTCTCTGCTACATAATACTGGGTTTCATGAAGTTCCCAGGGTGCAGCAGGGGCAGCAGAAACAGTGGGACGCTGTTTGGTGTCTTGCTCTACCAGACAGGACCCAGTCGTTTTTGCCTTATTTAGAAATAGACGTGTTTTATTATGACACGGGCCGTTTGTTAGCACAGAGAGAGACAGAGAGGCTCACAATGTTTGAGTGCCTTATCTCGCATTGTTTATGTTCTTAAAATAATTTAATTAGCTTCATAAACAAAAGCATTTTTAATTCATAAACAAAGGGAACTCAGAAAAATCAAATGTTCCGAAAGGCAAAAAGAAGAGAAAAGTCAAATCATTCCAAGACGTTCTCTCACTCTCTGTTTTGCACCAGCCCACGAGCCTCGTCCCTGAGAGCCAGTGGGACTTCTAAGACATGTGCTCATTTGGGGTAGGTCACAGAAGCCTTCTAGAAGAATCACTATTTCAACTGTCTCTGAATAACATGTCTCTGTCTACCTTCTCAAAAGACTCCCTAAAAAGTTAGAATGGACAGAAGAGCCAAATCTAGGGCTTATCATTTACAAGCAGTTTTAAATACATGGATTGATTCTGTTTTTAAAGCAGAAAGAATTTAGAACTCTAAAGCTTAAAAAAGATTTATAAAAGAGTAAAAGGAATGAAGGAGTTCCATAACTCTCAGTTTATATTATCAGTGCAAGTTGACTATATCATTTTAATCCTCGATCGTATCTTATTAATATTTCTGACTTTTTGTTATTATAAACTCTTTAACCCATAAGTGACTAGGAATGGCCTCAAAATATTTATACTTATTATCTTGACAGCACACTATAATCTCTAGTCAATTTATGAAATGTGCATGTACTTCATAAATGCAGTTCACAAGTTATGAGTATAAATGTAAGTCAATGTACTATAAATTAGGGACAAAAGTGATAAGCTACAAGTAATTGTGCATTGCACACAATTAATATTAGCTAACTTGGCTTAAACATTAATTATTTGTCAGTCAAATATGAGAACTTAATATGGACTATCTCTTAATCCTTCATAGGCCCATAAGGTATATACAATTGTTCCTTCTATTTTACACATGAAGAAACTGAGATTTGGAGTTTGCCCAATGAACATAGCTAGGAAGTGATGGAGCCAGCCTTGAATCCCAGCCTCTAACTCCAAAGGGTCACCACTAATCCCCATTCTCCCCTGTGAGAAGGTGAAAAGTTATCATGGACTGACTCCCTCTCTCTCTCTCTCTCTCTCTCTCTCTCTCTCTCTCTCTCTCTCTCCTTCTGATGGATTTCATTATTATTAGAGCAATGTTTATTAGAAAATCCAGATGGATTGCTGCTGTTTTTGACATGTCTCAAATTTTGTCAGATAAAGTCCTCTCACCCATATTAGTCATAGTTCATTCACATAAGCAGAATCTCTAGGACATAATACATGTATGTTATGTGTGTAAATGTATGCACCTTTATCACAGGATTTTTACCTCACAAGATTATGAGCTGACCAAGCAGTCTCTATAATAAAGCTATTGCCCACAGAGCAAGCCATGGAGAAGCAAGGACAGGCTGGAACCCATAAGGAAAGACAATGGAGAAGACTCAGTGAGCAGCACCCTGTCATGTCAACAGACCCCCGAGCATCTCCTTGGTGCAGGCACTGTGCACCAAAGGTACCAAGATGGGTGGGAGCCTGGGTCCACTTTAAAGAGACGTATTCTAGGGAGCTTGGTCTTCATCTGCTGGTAACTAGGGATGGGTGAAAGAGTTAAACACAAGAAAATGATATGGTCATGGAGGTAAACAGTCTCCATTATAACTACCGCAGACTTCCTTCCCTGTAAATGTGTGCTGATCATCACATTACAGCAAAGGTCTAATTCCCCTTCCCTTGAGTCCTGAGCTGGCCAAGGAGCTGCTTGACTAAGAGAAGGTAAGAGAAGCAACATTCCAAGGGGAGATCTTAAGAAGTCTTTCAGCCTCTGTCTCTTGGAACACTCACTCTTGGGACATGATACCTCTTCTTGGAAGCAAAGCCATGTTGTCAGAAGCCCAAACCACAGGGAGGTGCCTTATGTAGGTTCTCCAGTCAATCACCCCAGATGGACTCCCAGATAAAAACCGTTATGTATGTTATCATCATGAATGTCTAGCCAGGTCAAGCCTTTAGATATCTCCAGTCCAGACACCATCTGAATGCAACTGCGAAAGAGACCCCAGATAAGATGCCCCCATCAATTCTCTGTTAGAGATGTGAGAGGAAAAAGAGAGGAATGTCACCGAAACAAAAGAGTTGAATGATGGGGAATTTTTGATGATGTGAGGGGAGGTTAGCAAAGTTGCAGTGGGATGTGAGGACTCATAGATGATTGTTTTCAGAAACTTTACTTGAACTGAAAGGATTGATGATGGTAGCCAGAGGACAACAGCAGGGTGAAGGAAGTTTTTGTTTGGTGGTTGTTCTTGTTGCTATTGTTGTTTACACACTGTTTTTGTTGGTTAAAAGAAGGAGCGATGTGAGTATAAGATAAAAGAACCTAGACATGGAGAAAAACAGAGAGGGCTTCCAGACCCTTGATTGAGAACATCAGTCCTGCAGGGGGCGACCTAAAGCATTGGCAGGGAGGTAAGTGTCCCAGACACAGCTGGCTCTGAACAGGTCCCTTTCTTAACTGGCAGGCTTGAGGGAGTATAATTTAGAAACAGGGTGTTAGAAGAGGCATGGTCATGTGAAATTTGATGACTCAGTTGAAGAAGAGTTTGCATATTATGAGGTGGTTATGCAAGTATTTCCTTCTATGGACTTAAATGCTACCGCTGAGCATTTATGTTTGTCCTCAGGAGATAAATGTGGGGACTGATCCAACAGTTACTACCGAGATAACAACCATGGCTTGTGTACGTAACCTGGTTTATAGAGTCGTGAAAGCCTTCAACTCATCCAGGTTCCAGGCTTACCGCACACAGTGGGACAGACCAGAGCAGCACTGCCAAGGCTTTGAAAATGAAATTGAAATTTGAACCATGGCCCACAAAGTGGGCCAGGACCTGCAGTCTGAACCTGACTGACTGCGAGCCGAAACACAAAATTTAAGTAGGAACCAAAGTCACATAAATTAAAAAATTTTCATTTTAAAGCAATTAGGAATGCTTGAAATAAATTTAAAAAAAATAAAGTCCCAGCAAATAAATAAAAAACAGTAAAGAACCTAATGCAAATTCTAAAATTGAAAAAATACAATAACAAAAACATTTTTTTAAATCACTGGTAGGCTCAATAGCAGAAATGCATAAGACAAATAACCCAGCAGAAAATGGGCAAAGACTATCAATTTACAGAAATGAAAATACAAATGAATCTTAAATATATAAAAAGATACTCATCATAAAAAATTGAAATTGTACTGATATACTGGTGTTCACCTGTCAGAGTGCCCAAGCCCCATAGTGTGAAGACACAATGTGGTGAGCATGTGGAAAACTCTCATAGGCTGCTTATGGCTAGTATCTAGAACAACTTGCCATACCTCTAAAATCCATGTGCCATTTGGCTCTGTAATTCCACTTTTGGATGCTTATTATATAGAAAACTCATAAGTGGGTGAAATGACATAGTTACAGTGTTATTCCTGTCTATATTGTTGGTAATCATAAAAGACTAGAAACAACTTAATGTTCATCAATATAAGTTACTAGTGAAATTAATTCTTATACATCCACACAAAGGAAAGCTATAAAGCTAAAAGAGAAAAGGAATGAAACCCCCTCTAAAACTTGCTATCACTGAGTCAATAAAAGGAGAAACAATAATATATATTTGATGTATTTATAGATACATAAAGACATTCTGAAAGGATGGGTAATAAGAAATGGCTGCCTCTGGGGAAGAGTGGGGGCTGGGCAGATAAGAGGGAGTCTTGAGTGTATGCCTCTTAATCTGTTCTGGTTATTGAACCATGTGAATGTATTGCCTATCTGAAAAAAAAAAAGCTACAAAAAAACACATACAAAGAACAGAAGTAGTCCTTAATGCCCAACCCCAGGGCTGTAGCGTAGTGGTCCCTTTATGTCTGGATGAAGTAAACCTATCCAGTATTTCCATTAACGTGGCTTCAGTATGAGCCGGGATACTGTTTCATCTCAGGCTGTGTTAGTCACACGCCTTCCAAGAGCCCCAGGAGGACGCAGAGCCCTGAATCACCAGGGGCACTGATTAGGATGAAAGCATGTTGATTAGCAGTGCTTTTTCTCAGTGGCCTGGGCTGCTGAGGGCTTGAGGCTTGTCTCCTTCCCCCTCCCAGACCCCCATTGCTTTCTCTCTATCACACAAGGTCCCCTGCATGTTTTGGAAAGATTTCCTTGTTGGAAATACCATAAAGCTGACGATGACCATGCAACCCAGCTCCCAGCTCTCTGGTTCCAGAGAAGCTGGGCAGAGCAAGGGAGCTCTTCCCTTCCCTCTCATCTTCCAGGCACCAGCAGCAAAGCCTCACAGCAACAGACCTTTGGGCACCTGCCACGTGGAAGGGCTTTCTTCCCAGGCTCGGAAATTGTGTCTTGGTTTTTGTCAGGGCCGCTGGGTGTCCATCAGACGGCAGTGCTTGAAGATGAGGGTCTCTCCTCAGGCTCCCCCTGACCCTGACTGCAAACACCATCACTTTCCATAAGGGGATCAAGTTGCTTTTCTGAAATCACAGAGTCAGTTTTTCTTCCTGTTAGAGCCGAGCTGGCTTTCTCACGGGGGCACATGTGGGCCCAGGCCCAGCTGCTCCTGCCTGTAACGTGGGCTGACACACGCGGACAGCTGTTTGAAGGAGCACTCCCACTCCCTCTCTTTGTTACACTGAGCTCTTGGTGTAGCCCACTATCGAATCCAGGTGATACTTTCTAATCAGCAAACAAAAACCACAGGAATAAGGCAAAAAAAACTAGCTCATGCAGAGCCCGGCTCCAGTCACTTAAAACAAAATCAATCTCACTTCTCCCCTTTTCCCTCAGTGTTCTGAAATAATATTTGAAGTTCTGTTTGGTCTCTTTGGAGAACTGCCAATGACTTCGAGGCATGTAGTGCAGTTATATATCAAGACGCGATTACACTCGGGACTTTTGAAAAGTGATTCTCACTTAGGAATAATATTCGATATGAATTTAATAATCTGCCATACTGCTCCATTTTATTTCTCAAGGAAATGACTGGAAAACTTGCAGTAGCAAGAGAAACCTCTCCTTTATAGGGGTGATCAGTCAGTTTTTTAAAATTTTATAAACTATTATTGATCTTGAGTTTTGAAAGGAACAAAATGCATGAGTTCTTAGATTTTCTGTTTGTGCTGTGAACTACAGTAAATGCCTTCAAGAAATTTGTTAACTAAAAAAATATTGTAAAAATTCTTCTTGCTACATTGAAGTTAATGGGTGGAATGTAGTCTGAGAAAGTACAACAGAAAATCCACTTGTCTGTTTTCCCATCCCGGCCATAGTTATAAAGTTTTTAAAGTCATGCTAATAAGAAATATTTTTGAGCATCCATCCCCAAAATGTTCTTTCTGTGACAAAAGTTTCTATTTAAAAAGCATTTATAATCACTTATTATTTAAAATGTCATTTTCCCTAATAGGAGCAGATTAAGTACAATCCCCCCCACAAAAAAATCTATTAATCATGGTCCTCATCAAGTTTAGCCCATGCATTAATTCCAGATTGGAAAGAAGAAGTAAAACTCTCTTTTCACAGACCACATAATAATCTAGACAGAATCAATATAAAAAAACACACACCTGAACTAGTAAGTACATTTAGCAAGGTGATAGGACACAAGATTAATATACAAAATTAACTGTATTTCTATCTATTAAAAACAATCTTAAATTGGACATTTAAAAAAATATTTGTAATAGCATAAAAAATATTAAAATACTTGGGATAATTATGACAAAACATGTAAGACCTATATGCTTAAAACTATAAAACATTACAAAGAGAAATTAAAGAAGAATAAAAAGTGGAGAAATATACTATATTCATGGATTGATCTATATCTTCAAAACTTTCCCAATCAAAATCCAAGAAGGCTTTTTTTTTTTTTTTTTAGAAATTGAGAACCTGATTCTAAAATTAATATAAAATGCAAAGGACCTAAAATTGCCAAAACAACTTTGAAAAGAAGTTTATAATTGAAGGACATATACTACCTGACTTCAAAACTTATGATAAAGCTACAATGATACTATGGTATTGTTGAGGTAGACAAGTGGACTGATGGAACAGAATAGATAATCTGGAAATAAATCCACACATATAGAGACAACTGATGTTTGGCAAAATGCAAAGATAATTCAGCAGATAAGTGAAAGTCTTTTAAATAGATAATGCTGGAGTAATTGACTACCTGTGTATAAAAATGAACTTTGATCCATACTTTGTACCATATACAAAAATTAACTCAAAATGGATTATAGACCTAAATATAAAAACTAGAACTATAAAACTTCTAGAAGAAATTATAGGAGAAAAATCTTTGTAACTTTGGGTCATACAAATATTTCTCTTTTTTAAAATATATTTTTATTGATTTCAGAGAGGAAGAGAGAGGGAGAGAGAGATAGAAACATCAATGATGAGAAAGAATCATTGATCGGCTGCCTCCTGCACACCCCACTCTGGGGGGTCAGGTCAGCCCACAACCCAGGCATGTGCCCTGACTGGGAATCGAACTGTGACCTCCTAGTTCATAGGTCAATGCTCAACCACTGAACCACGCCAGCCGGGCACAGATATTTCTTAGATACAACACCAGAAGCAAATTCTGTAAAATAAAAGATTAATCACTACCATTATACCCTCTTTCTGAGATGTTATCATAACAAAAGAGATGTTTAAAAAGGGGAGAGGATCTAGAAAATTGAAGAAAGGAGTGATAATGTGGAAAATGACATCCAGAATAAAAGATTTGACCAGCCAGGCTTTGAATGAGCAGATGAAGAAGACACGGGGGTGGGGGAGGGAATGGCAGATTAGAAATGTCTTTGGGTAAATTTTCAAGGACACTGGAGGGACAGGTTGGTTTTGAATAAAAAACCTTCATCAATAACAAAATAGTAGTATGCTCCTTATTGAAAACTAAATGTGCCTTATGAAACTATCTTAATGCTTTTCCTATAACTCATTTAATTCTTACAATAATCTTATGAGGTAGACATTTTAATCCCCATTTTACAGAAATAAGAAATGAGGTTCAGGAGAGGAAAGACATTTGCCCAAGTAGGATTAAGTAAGATGAAATCCAAAGCCTTCACTTTTAAACATTTCGCTTCTAGGAGTGTGCCCATACTAGATAGACAGTCAATAAGCAATCTGCCCTAACCGGTTTGGCTCAGTGGTAGAGCGTCGGCCTGCGGACTTAAGGGTCCCAGGTTTGATTCCCGTCAAAGGCATGTACCTTGGTTGCGGGCACATCCCCAGTGGGGGGTGTGCAGGAGGCAGCTGGTCGGTGTTTCTCTCTCATTGATGTTTCTAACTCTCTATCCCTCTCCCTTCCTCTCTGCAAAAAAATCAATAAAATATATATTTTTTTAAAAAAAGCAATCGAATGATCTGCATTCATTTGATTTTTAAAGTTAAAAATCACACAATAATGACTAGAGGCTTTGAAATGTACTGTTTGATACTGGTACCAAACTAACGAAACTGGCTCTCCCAGCTTGCAAAATGCATAAAAAGTACAAAAACTAACGGTTTTCAACCCCATTTAAACAAGCAAGTAAATCTTGTGGCTATATTATCCATGAGACTTGGTCTTAAATAAATACAAGTTTATTATTTAAGAATAAATAATGAGTTACAAATTATTTTTACAAGTATAAATCATTCACAACCATCTTCTTTTGTAAATGGTCAACTCAGCCTTTCTCAAAATCTTAAGCCAAAAGCTTTATGTTATTAGAGATTAAATTCCTTCACTGGTAGGCCAAGGATCAAAATATATTGTGTTTTTATTTGGACAATCTTAGCGTATTGAATTTGTCCTTTTCTTATCATTAACATTCATCTCTCTGGATCATCCACTTCTCTTTGAACTTGGGAACAGGAATTTGATAGCATACAGGACTTAAATCCATTAAAATAAGAACCCAAACAGAACCAAGTAATTCTGGGAGTTAACTATAATAACTCTTTCATCTCAATAAAGTTCGGTTTAATTGTTTATTTGGAAGATGACCAGCATCAACACTAACTTTCCAGGGTGCATAAGTGTGTTTTTCTACACTTGCTAATACTACCCTTCTACTTTCCAAAGACCAGAAGTGAACCAAAGGCACACAAGCACTTGCTGGCAAAAGAAAAACAAAAGAGCTTCATTTTAGAGATTAGAAATTTGAATCAGCTTTTCAAGGAGCTCCCTAGCCCTAGCTGGTTTGGCTCAGTGGATAGAGTGTCAGCCTGCAGACTGAAGGATCCCTGGTTTGATTCTGGTCAAGGGTACATGCCTGGGTTGTGGGCTCGATCCTCAGTGGGGGACGTGCAGGAGGCAGCTGATCAATGATTCTCTCTCATCATTGATGTTTCTATCTCTCCCTCTCCCTTCCTCTCTGAAATCAATAAAAATATATTTTTTAAAAAGGAGCTCCATAAATCATCTCTTTGATTCAACATGAGTTTCACATAGTAAGTATTCAACAAATTATGTTCACTTATGGTCATGGCTGTGAGTGATTGCTGTTGCGCATTAACTAAAATAAAACAATTTCTCCAGGGAAAGGATAAAGTTGGTGGGTATCACTGATAAAGCCAAAAAAGGAGTTCATAAAGTTTCATTTGATCTGATTTTGATTTGATCTGGTCTGGTCTGGTCTGAAGAGCGCAAAAAAGCAAACAAACAAACAATAATTACCACTCATATTTCAGCCCAGAATGAATCACTATTAATGTTTAGTATATTTGTTTCTAAATGTTTCTATCTAGATATATAACTTTAAAAGTGTACAAGCTATAGGATTATAAAATTTTCTTTTAAAGAAATAATTAGATTCTTTCTAATAAAGCTAAGTGTTTTCAGAACTCCACCCCTGAGCTGGCCCCTCCCCACTCACACATGACTTGTTTTGCTCCCTTTCTTTAGCACAGAATTTTTTGGCCTCTGCTTCTATTTCTTCTCCCCTTTTCTCCTTTCCTTTCTCTTCTGCTTATACTCTTCCAAGTCCCCTTATCACCCAGTGTAATGAGCTAATGCAGTTTATTATGAAGTAAGGGCTTCCTATGAATCAGGAGGAGCATCTTCCTACTGAGGTGGGAATATTAAGATGCATCCCTATGATCCGTGGGAAGAAAATTCTCCCTGGCTTGGAGGTTCACATATTTTTGATTTATTGGATCGAATCTCCTTTTTTATAACTGTCCTTTTGGATGGGTTCAAAGAGTATATATTCTGATGATCTAAATAAGAACAAGGCACATACACTCAAAAGGCCAGCATGGCATGAAAAATAAATCAAAGAGAGACTTTATTCCTTAGACCAAAAAGAAATCCGTTCCCTGCCCTGAATCTGTGACTTTGATGGCTCCACATCAATGTTCCATTTCCTGTTTTAAATGTATGTGATATTGCCAGAGTTCTTTATTATGAGATAAAATGAAATACATGGAAATGTACCTTGTGAAATAAAAAGATCTGTATCAATGTGAATGGTTATTATTAATATATGCTGTAAGTCTCTTTCCTCACCAAGATCAGAATAGTTTCTGTCCTATTGTTTCTATTGTACAATTTAAAAAGCTTTAAAACAATGTTTACACGCAGAAAAAAAAAGTGATATCTACTAAGACTAAGAAATGCTATGAGTTGTCTTCTGAAATAAATAGCAATAAGAACATTTTCAAAAAGCCACCATCCCTTCATAGCCTTTCTAACTAAACACTGACTGGAAAATACAAATAATTTATTCTTGACTTTGTTAAAATAGCTATGAATCTTATATTTCAGAAAGACTCACAGAAAACCTGTATGTAGAGGAATATAAAAAAAATAAGATTAGTAATAGAATTAAAAATGAAAAATCAGACAGAGGCCAAAAACCAGGACTACTGGCTTTATTAGAGGAGAAGGACCTGCCGGGCTGTCTCGCAAGGGGAGGACAGCAGCATGTGCAGGGGTGGGCAAGCCTTTTGAGGGGCGGAATGGGAAGGGGTGGGGGGCTAAGTGTACTCGGCGCACACTGATTGGTGGCTTACTGCATTGCCCATACAGGACAAGGGCTTAGGGTATTTGGCAGGTGTAGATTGGTGGTCCAATGTATAGTCCATATAAGGTACATGGTTAGTCACTCAGGTATTTCCGGGCTGCAGGTTACATCATACTCCACCCACCAGTTGGGGGAAGGGAGGATCTATCATTTATGAATCGGGATAATAAAATCTTACTTGCTCTTATTCCTGAGGGCATAAGAAGTCATATTTAATCAATAGTAAATTGAATAAATATACTTCATTTTATTGTACAAACTAACATAACATCAGTAAAGTGATCATTTTAATGCCTGGCCTTTTTAAAATGTCATAAACTCATCGTTGCATATCCTTCTAGCCCAATAAGTATTTATTGAATATATTTGAATTAAATTAATATGAGGCACATCAGGGCACTACAATCTGATTTCCATCCCCAATTAATTATTACTTTTACGTCCATGAAATTCTATTTTTTCATGCCTGTGTTGATGGACAATGTAGAAATGCTTAGGATTGAGACATAAACTCCAGAGGAACTGCTGTTATTTATGGGCAGATTTCTGGAATTCCAGTTGTCTTCTGGTTGGCTTGTACTTAAAAAGAAAATCTAACTCAGTGTGTAAGAAGAATTTCAGGCAAGAGTATTCTGGAGTTGAAACTCATCTATTAAACTGAAATGATTTGTTCTTGTCTAGAGATAATTTATATTACTTAAAAAAAATTTCAGATAAAAAACTAATTACATAGAAAAAATCCTTGGGTAATAGAGCCTTGCCTTGGTATAGAGTTGACATTCCATCTTACTGCCTTGTCAAGAAGGAAATAAAAGTTTAACATCATGGAAATGCTTTTTAAAAAGTAACCTGATGACATGTACCATTTGATATCAAAGTTATAACATGGAGTAGATTGTATGGAGAACATATGAGTATTTTTACACCCAGGTATTTATTTATTAGGTATACCTGTTCATACTCTTGGCTATAATTTGTTGCCTTTTTTATTGTCCACTTTAAAGTGGACACACAGAAGAAGAACATGGTTGAGAGGATAGGCATGAGGGAACTTCAGAAGTGTATCAATTAGTAGCTGGGGATGTGTAGGTATGTTGAAAATATTGTCAGCGTACTTTTTATCCTTCAGGAAATAAAATTCCTTGTGATTCATCTGCCATTGAGAATAATTCATGAGACTGTTTTCCCAGGGAAGGAGGGGTAGGTATCCTTGCAATAAAGAGATTATTATACCACTTCAATTCACAAAGTTGATTATTCATAGGAAGACATTCTTAAAAACCAGGCTTTTTTAAAAACAATTTTTTTCTAAATTCTTCTTTATATATCTTTATGTCTCTCCTTTAATAAGTATCTCCATTATATATCAGTCCTGGTCTACTCAGAAAGCAGAATGATTATGTGGACATAGGTGGTAAAAGAGGAGAATATGAGGAAAGGAAGTTCCAACCCAAGACAAAAGAATGGGCCTCTTCACTAGAGACAATGAACAGGAAAGGGTGGAGGAGATGGAGAGATGAAGGAGTTAAGACTAGAGTGAGAATGCGGCCTGGGTCCCTGACAGCCCTAGCCTTCAACCAAAGGGAGAGGGTGAGACAATTGAAATTCTGATGGGCATCTCAGATAGGTGAGGGGAAATCTGAGAACATCCACATTAGCTTTCTACTTTCCATGGAATCCAATATGGCACAGCACAGCGGGACAGCAAGGACAGCACAAGATTTCTAAACAAATGAGCCTGGAATGGCATTCCCTAGTCTCCCGGCACTTCATTTGGGGTGTGAGGGCTTCTGTGGTTTCTACAATTGCTATAGTTGGTGCACAAAAGATGACTGAGGGATAGCCTAGCTAGCTGAACAACAAGGGGCAAAGAGACCACTGGCCTCTAGAATGGTGTGCTTACGCTTGGGACTACATTGTAGACTCGGCCAGACCTTGTCAAATCTACAGAACACAAAAGAGACAAACTGGGGTTAATCAACTTGGAGAGATGGACAAGTTTTCAAGAGCAACCAATCATGGCATCTTATCCAGGAGGAGAGAAAGGATCACAACATAGCCCACCTATGCATGCTTCAGCTGCCAATGCCAGTGCCCAACAGAACCAGATGGCACCATTTCTCTTCTTCGGGCCCCTGGGCATTAGAAACCTCTGGAGACCTAACAGACAGCATTCAACTTCTGGTCCTTCCAGCTCTTCCTCCCAGGAGGCAGTGGGAGCACGCCCCTCCAGTTTGGGAGCTCAGAGAGGGGAGGGAAAAGGAGAGGAGTTGTCTTAATAGAGGCTTTAACCTTAAATTGAACTTGAATTAACCCAGCAGAGATTGGGTTACTTTCAATTTGGCAAGTTTACATTAGC
This sequence comes from Myotis lucifugus, assembly GCF_000147115.1. Taxonomy (NCBI): domain Eukaryota; kingdom Metazoa; phylum Chordata; class Mammalia; order Chiroptera; family Vespertilionidae; genus Myotis; species Myotis lucifugus. The sequence continues at coordinate 270,019 of NW_005871447.1, read as the reverse complement.
TGGAAGATTCCAGAGAAAGATGAGTTCAGTCATGAAAAGTAAAGGAAGTTATAATTTTTTGCACATAGAAAGCTTAATGCATAAATCTTAACCCAGTTGCCTACGTTCGAAAGGTCAGCTCTCTCCCTTGCTCCGAGAAATCTTGTGGACATTTTCTCTGCCAAAGCAACTGAATCTTTTTCTCACAGATTCTCCCCAAGGATTTCTGAGGCTATCTCAACCTAACCAGCTTTAGTTTTTTCACCTTGTTGCTTTAACCTTTGGTGCTGGCATGCTTGCTAACCCTTCAGGCCTGATCAAATCTAATCCCCACCTCATCTAGTCCTTTAAGTTTTAATTCAGCCTTTTCCCCATCCTTTGAAAGGTCTGTTTTCCCATAGCTACTTCTCCCTGAATCCATATCTAATTAGATTCCATGTTATACATCTATATTCTAAGTTCTTAATAAAAGCGTGTATATGTGAGTATGTATTCATGTTTTTTGCCCATATAGAAAAGGTAATTCTTGTATGTTGGATACATACATGCAAATATGCACACACACACTTTGCTCTCTATTCACACTGGTCATTAAAAGTGGGCCTTTTTATAGGCCTAACCAATGGACACAGACAACAGCGGGGGGGGGGAGTGAGGGCATGAGTGGGGGGGATAGGGAGTAATGTGGGGATAAGGACACATATGTAATAACTTAATCAATAAAAAAAATAAAATAAAATAAAAGTGGGCCTTTTGAGGGTATGGGCGGACTAGAGGGGTCCATGGCGGGGGGAAAGGGGGACATATGTAATACTTTCAACAATAAAGATTTTTTTAAGTGAGGCTATTTCAGTGTGTATTTAGACAGTTTACATAGGCATTACATCTAAACCAAAATCTCTTAAGGACCTAACAGTAGGCTAGTTTGATTACCATTATTGTTGGTAATATGTGAGTTGTTCTCATTTAGGCACAACTTATGCAATTATTGTTTTTCTGCTGAAATCATTGCCTATACAGTTACATGACACCAATAATACGTTTGTAACTAATTTGTAACAAAGCTTTCTTTTGTTGTGTTCCAATAGAGTAAAATCCTGGGGCTAATTTTACCATTATGTACATATGATATCACTTCCTGAAAATATATGAACATGAGGTGTTTTTGTTGTTGTTTTAGTACAACAAAGTAAGAAATGCTGTAGAAGAAATCGTTGATTCATATCTCAGGAATGTGTGTGAGGGACTAGGAGGATAGGTTTCCTCAAATAGCTGCTAAACCCAGCAGGCTCCAGCCAGCAGCCACTTAGCAACTAGATCCCAAAACTTTTACCTGCGTGCATCTTAAGTTTCCTGCTATTCCACCAGCTATGGGTACAAATGGACTGGCATGAACAATAATCATCTGTATTTCACCCAACCAGTCCTCGGCTTCTCACTCTAAATTAATTTTCCATAAAAAGTTCTCTTAAATATTTCTGACATAATCCAGGGTGGGGTGGCTCATATGAGCTTACTAACAAGTCTGGTCAAATGTTTCTTGACATCCCCCAGGCGCTGCTGTCACTTGCAACACAAAGCACAATCCCTACCAAACCCCACTGCCCCTCAGGACGCAGTCAGCTTCCTCTGTGGACAGCAAGCCCTTGGGCAGAGCCCACTCAGGCTCCGACCACCTTCTCTCTGTCCCAAATCAGAACTGCTCCCACTTTAGAGGACGCACTCAGAGAAAGATGACTCCCTTTCTTGCTCGGTGTTTACTCTTGAGAAGACACAAAGCAATGTCATGAACAGATTTTAAGTAAAATCACTTTTTTAGTTTGTACTTAATGTGAGCTTTTTCTCAGGACCCGGTTGGGAGTCCTAGGTACTGACGTGGGTCTGGAACAGAATTGAGCGACAGGCATGATTGGACCAGAACAGCTCAAAGCCTCCACAGAGGCTTTGCCACCAGCAGACAAACGGACTTCCAGCAGGCTTATCACCTCAGTTCACCTGGAAGACCCTGACAAGGACAAGTCCCAGCTCCGCTCAAGCTGAGCATCTGCTACACACTCTTTATGACAGCGGTTCTCAACCTGTGGGTCGCGACCCCTTTGGGGTTGAACGACCCTTTCACAGGGATCGCCTAAGACCATCGGAAAACACATATATAATTACATATTGTTTTGTGATTAATCACTATGCTTTAATTATGTTCAATTTGTAACAATGAAATTGGGGGTCACCACAACATGAGGAACTGTATTAAAGGGTCGTGGCATTAGGAAGGTTGAGAACCACTGCTTTATGAAGACATACAGGGTTCATCTAAAGATAATCCACAGATACAAAATGAAGTCTAAACTGGAAATTTCAAAAATAAACAGCAAGTGTTTTAATCAAAACCACAATGAGATACCATCTTACATCCATTTAGGATGCGAGATATGAAAAGAAAAAGAATAAGAGAAATCAGAAGTGTTGGAGAAGACGTGGAGAAATTGGAGCCTTTGTGCACTGTTGGTGGGAATGTAAAATGGTGCAGCCACCATGGGAAACAATATGGCAGTTATGGTGGGTTCTCAAAAATGAAAACTGAGAACTACCATATAATGTAGAATCCCAGTTCTGGATCTGCACTCAAAAGAATTGAGAGCAGGGACTCTAGAAGAATTTGTACACTCATGTTCATAACAGCATTATTCACAAGAACTAAAGGTAGAAGCAACCCAAGTGCCAATTGATAAATAAATGGATAAATAAAGTGTAGTCTATTCATATGATAGAATAGTATTCAGCCTTAAAAAGGAAGGAAATTCTGCTACAACATAGATGAAACTTGAGGACATTAGTGGAATAAGCCAGTCACAAAAAGACAAATACTGTAGGATTTCACTTATATGAGGTACCTAGAGTATTAACATTTATAGAGACAGAAAGTACAAGGGGGTTGCTAGAGTCTGGAGGGAGGAGAATGGGGAGTTGTTGGTTTATGGGTACAGAGTTTCAGTTTTGCAAGAGGAAAAGAGTTCCATTACCATCACCATCCACAGTGTGAATGTACTTAAGGCCGCTGAACTGTATACTTAAATGGTTACATTGGTAAAATTTATTGTATATGTATTTTACCACAAAACATTTTTATTGAAAAAACATTTTGAGAGTTTAACTTTTAGTCATGGCTAAGTAGGTTATTTTTGGCCAACCCTCCCTCTAAGAACAACTTAAAAAGGTGGATTAAAATAATTTTATATACAAATTTTTTAAAAAACATATATTTTGTATACTTTACCATGTGTATGTTATGCTTCAATAGCAAAATTGTTTTTAAAAGTCTTTTTTTAAAACTCTCTTTGATTGACAATATTCTAGCACCTATTACATTCCAGGAACCAGAACTATAGCATTAGACAAAAGAAGCCAAAACTGTGGCTCTTTATGGAGTTGACATTTTGGTAAAAGCATAGTAATTATAATAATAGCTGTGTTTTCCATAAGCTGGTAGAGACTATATATTTCCTGCCAATATTTTTTAGAAAGAATTTTCATTGACCATCTGAATTGAAAATAAACTTTCTAAATAATAAGCATATTGGTTGCTATTTAATTATACCCTTATTAAAAAAGTAATAGTATACTTACCTTAAAATGAAATATAGCTATCTATATATATAAAAGGCTAAGTGACCAACCGTCCTACTGACCGACCAACCGGCTGGCCCGTACATATGACACACACTGGCAATTTAAAAATAAATGTTGACTTGTGCATGTGCGATATATATAAAGCTCTCACTAGCGCCAATCGCACGCAACACCAGAATGTATCTGAAGACCAACTATTGTTTAATCAATTTATCAGTCATTGTTTTTATCAATGTTATTTTTATATCATGTTTTTGTTATTTTTATATCATGTCTTTGTTGTTATATCATGTTGTTTTTGTTTATTTATTAATCAATTGATATATTATTTTCATATACATTTTACTAGTTTTCCTTCATCTCATCTCTGACACTTCTATTATAGAAAAGGGGAAAATAGCGATATTAAAATATTTTGTATTTTAATTTTATAATATTATATATACAATTTTGACATGTAATTTTTTGCATTAACGTAATTACTGCATGAATCTTTCTTCTAATTAATCTTCTCTCAATGTGCACGAATCTATGCACTGGGCCACTAGTGTTAATAATAAATACATATATTTTAAATAAATCATTTAAAAGTTTTACAAATGCTTACCATGCTGACAATAAAAAAATTTTAAAAAGACAAAGTTGGAACACGTAGATATACACACACAAACACAAAGACAAAGTTGAGGGCTAAAGCAGAAGTCCCTTCCAAAGTGAAAACACATCCTCAATAGACAAAGCTACTCCCAGTAGAGGCACAATCTGTTTGAATCTAGAAGCTTAGGGAACTGACCATGGCTCAGCACCTCCTCCGCCCCAGGAAGTACGCTGGAGGCTTTGCACATATTTTGGTAGAGAATCCTAGGTTCTTAGAGTTAGAACTTACTGATGACTAGTTCAATTACGCAGCTAACACACAAATGCCTTACCCTTTTAAAAATTAATGTTTTAATCTAAGTAACATAGTATAGCTTAAAGGGTCAAATATAACCCTCCTCCTCCCAAAAGAAAGAAAGGTAGCAATCTCTGCCTCATGCTTTCTAGCCGCAATTTCAGCTTTCTAGAGGCAACCACTTTCAACTATTTTTAATGTTTCTTGTGGTATTTATGTTCCTATTTCTAAATAACCAACTGAGTTACTGCTATTTGTTTATTCCAATTATTCATTGCTTTTATGCTATGGATGGTGAGGATTTAGTTCTACCCACGTTCTCACATTTATACTCCCACCCCACTTTCCCTCCAATAGAGCTACATTACTTTAAAAAAATAAATAATTGGCCTTTCATTGCTTACATTATTATGGCTATTAATAAATACATATTATTTATATTAAGCCATGTAATGCAATAAAAATATGTCTATTCCTATACAAGATTTTGCTTTTTCTGAAGTAAAATTTTAACCTTTTTATTTTATTTTATTTTATATATTTTTTTATTGATTTTTTACAGAGAGGAAAGGAGAGAGATAGAGAGTCAGAAACATCGATGAGAGAGAAACATCGATCAGCTGCCTCCTGCACATCTCCTACTGGGGATGTGCCCGCAACCTAGGTACATGCCCTTGACCGGAATCGAACCCGGGACCTTTCAGTCCGCAGGCCGACGCTCTATTCACTGAGCCAAACCGGTTTCGGCAAATTTTAACCTTTTTAAAAGATTTCTAAGAACCCATCCCTAGTCTCTTACACAGATGTTCTACCCATCAGACTTTTTATCATTTGTATCTAGATGTCTGACTGCTTCTCATACAGATCTTCCACCAAGCCTCCCAACTCTCTGCTGTCCCCCCATTTTGAGACATTTCTGTTGCGCTAATTCCTGAGGTTTTTCTGAGGTTCCACAACTGTAGGAGGGACAACATATTAAGTTCTCTAAATCTGCAATTTACCCTTCTCTTTATCTCCCCTTGCAATTTATTTGTTGGTTCGACCAGGGCATCCATACTGTAGTTTCCCAGCCTGGATTTTGATCATCGTACCTCTGCCTGTTGTTTAACATATTTACCTCTTCCTGTGTTTCCTGTAAATCACTAGTTAAATCCAGAGACTTGTGCAATTTAGGTTTGCATCCTGATTGGACAGCACAACACCATCTCTATGGAAATGCTCTGGCTTACACTTTCACTTTCGGTAATCAGAATGTGGGGTGTGTACACTGACATTGATAAGATCTTTAGACTTGCTTTTTCTGTACTTTTTGGACTAAAATTTTGGATTTTTTTTCCTTCCCTGAGGACATTAAGGAGATTAAAATTGTGAGCTCATTTCAGTGAAATGAGAATCCCTAGATCTAAGACCTTCCATTCAAGTTAATACTGTCTCAGGAACAGGCAGTTTCTCTGTCTGACTTCCAGCAATAAGTGCGCAAAGATTGTGGCTCTTCATTTTCAAGGAAAAAGTATTTAGCTGTGCTTTTCCTGAAAGTTAATATGAATCTATTTGTCCTTCCATTTCCACAAACATTTATAAAATTTAGTTCATGCGGAGCTAGTTTGGCTAAAATAATTGTGAAGATCCAGTGTAGTTTGGCTCCCCACTGTTTGAAGACAGTGTATCCCCCCAGGGCTGACAAAAAATGACTACATCCCGGCTACCAGCCTCATGGAGCTTCTGGTCTTGTACATAAGCAAACACCCAACTAATTGTAGAGCAAAATGTGCCAAAATAAAGAGTGCATGAGAAGGATGAATCAAGTCCAATGAAGGTCTTAAGAGGGAAAGACCCCAGCCAGGGCACAAAGCCTGCAGAGGGAAGGTGGGGTTTGGAAGAACATTTTAGGACAGATAGGATTTTGACAAAAGGAGATAGCAGGGACTGTGGTGGGACAGAGGGTCTAGCAGGACACAGACACAGTTGCTGCATTGAGGCTGGCCCCCAGGAAGTGTCCAGCATGGTTCTGAATTTGGCTGCCAGTAGAGTTTTGAAAACTACAGAGGCCTGCCTGCCTTCCTTGACCAACTGACTCAGAGTATCTGGAGGGTGGAGTCTAAGTCTGAAATGATTTGAAAGCTTCCCCAGATGATTTTTTAAGGGGGAAATAGGGAGCTTATACCTGTATAAGATGAAAAGGCTGTGAGGTCCTGTAGTGGAAGGTGGGGTGTTAGGTGTGCTTGGCCGGGACACTCTTATCTGTAGCAGGAGTCATCGCATAGCATTATATAGAATAACAGAGCTGCCAGAAACTTTTAGAGAGCATCTGGCTCAATTTTTCTCTTGGGATTATATATCCTTATTACACAAGTAATGTCAGAATGGAGTCTTGAGGTCAATGATCTACACAATGAAAATAAATACAGAATGAAAACCAGAAAAGCCCCTATCACCATCCTCCTATTCCCCAAACCCCAAAAGTTGCCATTGAAAACCAGTCAGTCCTCTTTTCCTGCCCTCTCTTTATATATTAACATTCTTAACTGTGGGTAAGAAGTTTAGTCCTCATACTACAGTGGGAGAAATATCACATTTCTTTTCTATCCTTAAACAAAAGTAATCTGTCCTGAATTCATCTCATTAGGCTTGGGGGAAATCCGATACCAGTAGATATTGGGGTTCCCTCTTACACCCGTACAGCATCAGAACTGATTTTGGAAGTCTTTATGCCTTCCAGAATATTCTAAGAAGGCTCTCTGTCTACCCATCGCCCAGTCTGTATCTCCCTTGAGGACCAGAAACACCCTGAAGTTTCTGAAGCAAATGCGGGCCTAAGAGTCCTTTTACAAAGACTCTCAATGCCACCCTCTTAGGATACATTCCCCACCAACCCCTGAGCATCCCAGTTCACTCCCAGCTGGATGCTGCAGAGAAGGGGAAGGCAGATACTGTCCCCTCACAGACACTTCTAAGGAGCCCAATCTTCTTTTAGACTGGCTGGCTAAGTGCCACCTCTTTCTTCAGGTTTCAGCATCTTTTTGCTTCTTAAACTTGAACTACTTTCCTCTAGTCCCACTCCTTTAGAGCCAGTCCAGCAAAATTCCCCTCAGTACATCTAGGCTTTCACAATAAGAGCCTGGAGGATGCTGTGTTTCTTGAGTTGGCATTCCAAGCCTCCCACAGAGCCTAGATGCTGAGTTGGCAGTCAGCAGCTTTGCCATGAGATCCACTGCGGCATGGCAAACTGACCCCTTGGCAAAAGCTGGAAGCAGGCCAGGAGGCCAGGTGGAAGGCGTGGCAGAGAAACACAGAGGGGGCCAGTGAGAGTCTAGATGAGGTAACAGCTAGTTCCTGAGTCCACTGGCTATGACCAAGTCAACTGAGATAGCAAACAAGTTCATAAACTATAGACTTCAGCATCAGGGCACCCAAGAAACAGGAGGACAGGGAGACTGGAGCAGAAGCATTACATGGGCATAACATACAGGTTTGGGACTTCCTCCCTGCCAATCCCACACCATGAAGACCCAAGAATCTTCTTTAAATACTCAAAGTCATCTTGTAGAGAAACAATGAAAGTGGGTAGAACTCTGGAACACTAGCATTTCTACCTAGAGTCACTGAACAAAACTGTGATGGACTATTTACATTACTACATTGGTATAGAGACTATAGTTATGAAAGTAGTATATATATATTTGAGCCAAGAAGTCAATCAAAAGTTCAAGACAATGCCGCATCTTTAGATACATTCCAGATTACCTACTGAATCATGGCTAATACACACTGCACATTCATACCAAGAGCATAACCAAAGGCCAGCGCTAGCCTTCTTTTTTTATGTTTCCTGAGTTGTTGTTTTTTTGATTGCCGTCTGATCCTTCATGTTGTTCCAACATAGAGTAACTTTTAAAGGAGAATTTAATTTAATATAAGTCTGAATATCCTTTGGAATGCTAGAAACCAGCATTACTGCAGCAACCCTAATGAAAAACACAAGTTCCGTGTACGAGTCAGCATTCCAGCTTTGCTCTCTCGTGGCTGCAAGTACTCCATCGTGCTCCTTTTCCCAGCCCTTTGCTACTCTAGTTAAAGATGTCAGAGGCTGCGGCCCACATGGCATGCTAAACAGTCCCCTGCTTACAGCAGGCTCCCTAGCTCAAGTGCAAAGACTCTGAACTCAAAAAACATACTACCACCACTGCCATCACCATCACTACCATCACCTCCGAAAGGAAGTGTCTGAGGATTTCCTACTAATGTCCTTGCAGGTAGAAGGGCACTTATTTTAAAACCTCCAAGTGCACATAGATACATTCCCATATATTCAGACAAAGAACACAGCACCTTCCAGAAGAAAACTCGCACAATTGGGCTGAGGCTGATTCACTCACATGTTTTATCACCGGTGTGGAATGCCAGTAACAAGGGCAATCATTTGTTTGTGAATTCACGGAAGACTGGGCTTGCACACTGGAAAGGGACTTCCTAATGAATAGCAATGGGGAGACTTGCTGTGTATTAGCATATTTTATCTTCCCTTGTTTTGTAATTAAACCGAGTTGTGGCTGAAAAAGACCAGGCAGGGATTGCCATTGGGCTGGCTTTTAGAAAAGTGGCATTTGCAATGAGGTTTAACCCTGTGGGCAAATTCTAAAGTTAACTGTTGGTATCCTCAGGCGGGCTTGCACAAGACATTTTCCTCCTGCTCATATGATAACAGAATTTCCTAGTCACTATTATTCTTTCTTAAAAGCTACTCGTTCTTTAATACAATGCCTCTCTGTTTTGTCTAGAGTTACTTTAATATAAATCAGGAGAATTCTGAACTGTGGCAAAGGCTAATCTGCAAAGCTCAATTAAATTTTATTCAGCATGTATTTATTGAACATATATTATGTACCCAAAGCTAATCTAAGAAACTTGGGGGCAGAGAAGGGATGGGAAAATATATGAATAATTTCAAATGCTTCTTGAATGAATATTTCTTAGGGTTCTCTTCCACCTGGAGGGGGGAGAAAATAGCAAGATGGATAGCTAGATATAGATATAAAAAGATGAATAAGACAATAAGGTAAAAATTAGTAGGATGTCATTAAGACCAATGAGTGTTCCCAAAGTTCTAAGAAGAAAATGATGGGCATAAACTAAAATATAGAGAAGAGGTGAATCATCATTAAAATTTGAAAGTTTGGATATATTAGGGACAGGCATTATGGAACTGGGGGACAGTAAATTATTAAGCACCATAATTGTGTAGGCTCTGTATTGTCAAAGTATAATTTTTAAAGTTAAAAGCATGATTCTCATAAAAATAGATTGAACACACCTTTCAAAGAGCCACCAAGCTCATTAATGAAGGAATCAGTTGTATAATAAAGCTGACTCGACAGAACAAAGGAGAAATCAAAGTATATATTGTTAATGAGAGTCAGGATACTGAAATAAAGTTGCTAAATTAAAAACAAAACTGATTAATGCTCTACAGGACAACAAAGCTATAACTTTTGGGGCTCCCTTTTATATGGGACAAAAATTGTTGCATGTCTACTGCATAAAAATCATTTGCAACTTGACAATCTTCACTGAGTTCAAAGAACTTCACAGAGTCCGGGTTCTAATCAATAGTCGATTTAAGGCAAACAAAAGTATATTTCCCTGAAAACTCAGGTACTCCCTGTTGTGGCCTTTTAGACAATGCTCCAGTATGACCTTGAAAGGACAGGCTATTGAAGGGATCTCCAAGTTTGAGGGGTTTTCTTAATAATATTCAGACAGAAGGGAGCTCTCATCTTGTTCTGCCACTTGCCAGCTGTATAGTGTGGCAATGTGCCCCGATTTCTCGATTCTTTGGGTTCTTTATCTATAGAACATAGACAATAATAATTTTTAGCACATCAAGTTGTGCTAGAGATCAAATGAGATAACCTGCATTGTAAGTGTTTTGCATAAGACCTAGCACACAGTAAGTGCTCAAGACATGTTCCCTGCCACAAAAGAGCAAAGACCCAGAGACAAGAGCGAGCGTGTTTGGGGGCCACTGGGTAGACCAACCTGTCTGAAAGGACATTTTTCTTTGGGAAACAGAGAAAGATAAATTGAATAAAGAGTTTAGCCAGACAACAGAAGATTTTTTAAAATAAGAAAATAAGAAACAGAAAAGCACACACAATTTTTAGAAATATGGATTTTCATCCTGAAGTCAGTAGAGCTACTGGTATTTTATTTATTTATTTATTTGTTTGTTTGTTTGTTTGTTATTTTTGCACTGCATAGTAACATAGTAAATGAAAAATTTGGGGGAAATTATCCCAGCCTTCTATAGGGCAACCTGAACAGGGAGAGTGTGTGGTTAGAGAAGAATTAGGAAGTGGTAAAGGATTAAGAAGCCAAAGAGGGGGAACCACACATCACACACAACTACCAGATTTTGAAACTGAGAGATTATAGAAATGATGTTCTCTTTGGTGCAAATAAACAACTTAATTAAAAAGTAATCTTTAAAGTAAAGAGGGGGAATTCTGCTTTGCATCTACTGGCTATAGTATTTGTGATTAAGGAACATGTAAGTAGAAATTTTCAAGTAGACAGTGGGAGACTAGATAAGAAATGAGTGGTGGAGATAAAGATTTAAAGGTCATTCATACAAATGTGACAGCTAAAGCTGTGAAAATCAATGGGCTACCCTAGCAGTGGAGAAAAAAATGAGCAGAGGGACAAGAATCATACTTTACCTTTTCTTCCTCTTTTTCCAAAAGGCAGCTGTTTTCAAAAGTGTAGAAACATAGCAGGTCAATGAAGAGAGAAGGAACACAGCGTTGTGACACCTTGAAATACAAAGCAAAGGAGAGACTTAGGTAAAAGGTCACTCTGTCAAATACTCTCCGTAGCTCATGAAGCAGAATGGAGCCAAAGTTCATTGAGTTTGGTTGATTTCACCATTATTAGAAGACACTTTGGGAATGGTGACACATTGGCTTAAATTCACTCTAAGATGTAAATAACCCACATGACTATTTCCTAATGGAAGAGTTTACATTAAAATAAAAGGGAAATTTAAGGTAAGGAGATCAGGGTAGGCAGTACCTTAAGCTTGGCTTGCTCCCAAAGCAGTCCTGAGACAACAATTCAAGTGCAAGGAGTTTATTTGGGAGGTGATACCAGAAAGAAGCAGGAGTGGAGTAGACAGTGAGCCCAGGAAGGGAAGAAAGCCAATAGAAGTACATTAAAGAGCAAGGTCACCCTGTGGACAACCGGGGCTCCCAGGGCTCAGTCCTGCTAGGAAGCTATGGGAGACTGTGAAGAACAAGTTTGGGAGTTTTCACACTCGAGGAATGAGTTGCTGAAGTACTTATCCACCAGTCTAGGCTGGTGGTGGAGGGATGTTTCTGAAGTTGAATTTCTCAGTACCTACTTCTGGTCTACCTGTGCCCACAGTCAGAGAAAGCCGTGGGAGAGAGCACACAGGCTGGCAGTAAGCAGCCTTTGACGTGCCTGAGAGCAGCAAGTACTGAGCAGGTACATATGGGCTGGGTACCCAGAGTGCTTTGAGAGCAAAGGCTCTGGAGCCAGACTGCCTGGCTGTGACTTTGGCTGGATTTATTGCTTTAGAGAACAACTCTAGGCAGTGCCACTGAAAGGTCTGTGATTCCCGTTCCACTTGTTTCAAGTTTCCTAAGAGGAGCCACAAAATTCTAAAAATTCCAGGCTACCCATTGGAAGTCTAATATAACTACTACAAACCGTGTTGTGGTCACTCACTGGAGTAGACATTGTAAACTACACTTTCTGTGTGAGGCAGGACAGGGTTTTCTGACTCCTGGCCACAATCTGCTCTGTCGGCCTCATCCTCCCTGGGGATGGAGGCAAATCTTTGTTACCCTGGTGTGAAATGGCACAGATTAGTTAGCAGAACAAATTCTGTCCGTTTTTCTATAAAGGAGATCAATATTAGAAGACGCCGTACTCTGAATACTCCCAAGACCTAAGAATCTACAGGCACTTTTCCAGGAGAGAGCCAGGAACAATGGTTGTCTTCACTCTGAGAACATTGCTCACTGGCCATCAGGCAATCACAGACACACATTGAATGCAAGAGATGCTGTATCACATGGTGTTTCTCTTTCAGTCTCCTCTCTCCTCTCTGCCACCTCTGAGTTTTCTATCTCTCCAGCTCCACTTCATAATTCTGACTCTATGCTGGTAGAATTGTGCAAAGCTGGCTGTTTCCTCTCGAGAATCCCGGACCCTTTTGGGTAGCCCTCTCCTTATGGCCACAGTTCTCTGGCATTACTAGCCAAAGTGGATGACAGCATCCTTTATTAGAATCTTTAAACCTTGCCTACACCTTTATAGATAGTTCATTTATTAGCCTCTCCTCAAATCACCCAGTTGGGGTTAACTTGTTTCCTCCAAGACCCTGACTGATATAGCACCCAATCTGAATATAGGCAGTTCAATGATAGAAACCCTACCTTAAGCTTCTCTCCGAGCCTGTCCTGGCTAAGATGCACCATAACTATTAGCAGAGCTTAAAACTCTGAGGTTCAGAGTAGACCCCATTAGAGGAAAGTGGCTGCCCCTGGAGAAAGAGCATTTTCAGTGGGGGCCATTCTAAGTTCCTTCTTTTGCCCAACAAATACTGAGAGCCTGCTATGCACCAGACACTGCTCTAGGTGCTAGGAGTATAGTGTGAGCAAGACAAGTTTCTGCCCCGTAGAGTTAATTTTTGTATGTGTTTGTTTTTAATCTTCAGCCTAGGATATTTTTCCATTGATTTTTAAAGAGAGTGGAAGAGAGAGGGAAAGACAGAGAGAAATATCGATGTGCGAGAAACACATCAATTGGTTGCCTCCTACATGAGCCCTGACCAGGGCCCGGGCCAGGAAGGAGCCTACAACCAAGGTACATGCCCTTGACTGGAATCAAACCTGGAACCTTTCGGTCCACAGGCCGATGCTCTATCCACTAAGCCAAACCAGTTAGGGTATGTAAAGTTAATTTTAATGGAAGGAAATAGTCAATACACACACACACATCCATATAAATAAAAAAAAGGTAAGTTGAAATAATGGTACATAATTTTTAAAGAGCCAAAAATGGAACTGTGCTATTTGGGGTTGGGTGACTAACAAATAAATGTTAATATCTAAGCTGCTTGGGCATTTTTCTTAGCATAACTGAGATCTCCATCTTAGGCTTCCTAAGATCATTAAGGGTCATTTTGAGGGATGCTGAAGCAATGCATTGGCAGGAAGCAACAAGGAGTCCTTAACATCTGAATCTTAATGTTAAAGAGACTTATAACCCTGCACCCAAAGGCAGCGTTAGACACCTCTTCACCCTCTGATGTGATGTCTCTACGAGTTCAATAAAACGGATTCATTGAATAGTCGCTACAATTCTCTCTACTCAAGGAGGCAGCAACCCTAGTCAAAATGGTGTGAACAAGCTATTATTTGGGTTCTGAAAACAGAATGGAAATGCCTTTTGGCTGTGAATGGTGTGTTTTTTCAGAATGGAATAGTGAGGGTGGACACTAATGTGCTAATACACCACTCTTTGCTGGAAAAGCTCTTCATCAATGAGCTCTGAGAGGTGCAGAATACAGTCAGAGGAAGTCCTAAGAGGGGTCGACTTTACAGGAATTGGAACCAAATCCAAACATTTTGTGGTTCAGGCATTTAAACGTCCACTTAAACTTTTAGACATGTATCCATCTCTGGTCCAGCCTGGAGCCACTGCGACTTTCACATGAAATCCACTGCAAGCTACTAATTATTGTCTTCACAAAAACCACAGCGCAGGCAGTAGCCAAATTCTGAACATGGGTTTTCTGCTCTCAAGTAATAATACTGAAGCATTTTAACACTTTGTAGATAGCTAGTATTACTACCCACAAATGTTTCCCCAAACATCAATTCAACTCCAAGACTCCCTTTCCTTATTCTTAACCCCAATGCTACCAGCTCCTCTCATCCTTGGTCCTTTGGCTTCTTCCTCTAATGGCACTTTGATTGTAATGATGCGTGAGGTTGGCATCTAAAGCAAGCTGCCTCAGGACTGTGAGAGGTCATCTCAGGTGACTGTGATAACTTGTGGATGGAGCCATTTGTCATGGCCCTTGTCAAAGTGTTAAATGCTTACACATACACATGCCTGGTGTGCTTGCCTTCTAAGAAACATGCCATTTGCCCAATATATCGATGAAAGCTTGGTAATATAGGACTTTTCATACAAATGACATGTGAAAGGCAGTGATTCTCAGACTTTTTGGTTTCAAAAGCAAGCCAATGCATTGCTTCAGCATCCCTCAAAACATACCAAAACATACCTTTATGAACAATAGGTCCATTTAAAATAAATTAGTGAGAAGGCTGGTGTTGTTTCAGCACTTTTGCACATTCTTAAAATTATTAACACTCCCAAAATACTTTTGTTTGTGGGATAATATATTGATAATTACTATGTTGGAAATTAAAATTCATTTTTGTCTTAATTCACTTGAAAAATAACAATCAAAACGTGACATGTTAATACCAAAACATACCTTTATGAACAATAGGTCCATTTAAAATAAATTAGTGAGAAGGCTGGTGTTGTTTCATAGTTTTGTGACTCTCTTTAACTTAATATCTGGCTTAATAGAAAATAGCTAGGGTCTCATTTCTGTTTCTCTATCCAGCCAATTGTAATATCATGTGTCCACGTAGCTGCCAGAAAACTCCACTGGACACTATGATAGAGCAAGATGAAAGATGATAAATAATATTTGAGCATATTTATAAAAACAGTTTTGACCAGCAGATCTCCTGAAAGGCTAGCATGAACTCTCCGAGCTCCCAGATGACACTTTGAGAACTAAGGTCATACGGGAAAGGTTTACTATTTTTCCCAGTTGATAGGGAAGCAGCAATATGAGGAAGGAGTATAGTGGGCGGGGACATCAAGAGGAACTCAGCTAATCCCAAGAATGTGCCAGTGAGATTCGGAGAGTGGCAGGAAAAGTAGGGTTTTACCCCATTTCACAGTTTAACCCTTTGGAGCTGCAAAGACAGATTTCAAATATTGGAGCTGGGTGGGAACATAAGATCACTTGACAAACCCCTCATTCTAAAAAACATGTTGACTCAATGACTAGTTATTGGGAGCCCAGCCACCACCTGGGCTATAGTCTGAGTGTGGAATGATGGGTCCCCAGGAGCAAGAGGAGGAAGGGAATCCGCTCCCCATCCCCCCACCAGACTTCCCTTTCTTAATTACTGAATTGTTCTCTCCGGCAGATTTGGGCTCCGTCCACGGAATATATGTTCTGCTAGCCACTTAACAAACTCAAGCTGTGGTTGAGGGCTGATAAATAATTATGTTAATTAACAGGTAGGAGGAAAAATATGATGTTATTCCTGTGGAATGCTCTGAGAAGCTGGAAACACTTAACTGCAAAAATGACATGTGGTGAAATAACCAATAATTTGCTTAAAAAACCCACATCTGGTTTGCTGGCTCAAAGCAGGGGTTAATAGTCATTCGAGGGCAGCTCGTGGTAGAGAGGGGTCCTAGGATAAACAGCCAAGCCTTCACCGCAGGAAATATGCTTGTTCTGGTAACACAAGCATTTATGTTGGCTTCTAACCAGGATGAAACGTAAAAGGAATTGTTTAGTTTACCTCTTTCTTCTTCTTATAACATATGATTCAAGAATGTCTTTGTCATATTTGTAGGTTTGAAGATGGGAAAGAGAGACTACTCATGGAAGGATTTAGAGAAATTATTTATTCCAAACTTCCAAAGTGATGCAAGCAAGCACATCACAGCAGTGAAGAATAGGTAAGTGAGTTTGCATCATATATGCATAATTACCTATTATAACAGACATGCTGATTTGATATTTATTGAGTATTTTTCTTGCACAAGACACAGATGCGAATGTTATAACTAATACATAGGTGAGTAATCTGTGGTCCAAGATCTCAAAGGTAAAAGTGTTCAGTAGAAAGACTAAGACAAATATACAATACTAGAGGCCCGGTGCACGACATTCATGCACTGGAGGGGGGGGAGGTCCCTCAGCCCAGCCTGTGCCTTCTTGCAGTATGGGACCCCTCAGTGAATGTCCACCTGCTGGCTTAGGCCCGCTCCCCACCAGAAGCTGGGCTTGCTGCTCCTTAGTGATGCCTCAGAGACGGGAGAGGCTCCTACCACCTCTGCTGTGCTCACCAGCCATGAGCCTGGCTTCTGGTGGTCAGTGCACATCATAGCGACAGGTTGTTCTGCCATTCAGTCAATTTGCATATTATAGTTTTATTATATAGGATGTGCATAGTACAAATCCCAGGGTGATATATGTCATTAAGGAGAGAGGAAGAAGTGTTACAAGAGCAAGGAAACTTCATGTAAGATTGGAGGAGTCCACAAACATCTCCTGTCAACAATGGTATTTTTAGCTCAGGCATTAAAGATGATTAAGACTCCCACCAATGGAAATAAAGGCAGAATGGCATTGGGATGGAGCGCACCAGCCCATCCATAGCATCTATAGATGGAGGCAGGGAATGGTGAGTAAACCCACTTGACTAGAATTCAGAGGAGATGTAAAGACTTTGAAAAGGTTAAGCAGAAAAAGTCATAATTGGAAATTCCTTTTAGAATATTGATCTGACAGCAGCACTGTGTATGATAAAGTGGAACAGAGAAATCTGAAGATCAAAATGGGGCCCAAAAGGATAGTCTCATGATGGACCAGGAAATTATTACAGAGGCACTGTAGGTTGACCATCACCCTCTTGATATTAATATAATATGATGACTGACAAGGTAGGGAAAGCAGTTGAAGATATTTTCTAGGCTCCATCTCTAGAAACTAAGAGATTGTGCTTGACTTTCTGAGCCTTCGGGTAGACATATCCAACAAGTGGTTGAAAATTAAGCTGTAGAGGCCAGAACTATGAAGGAAGGGGGTACATTTATGAGACAAGAGGAGGAAGCACAGCCATTATAAGGAAAGAATGGGAAGCAGTCTCAGGTAGAAGGTGTCTTTGGATAAGTCATTGACCTCTCTGGGATCAGGGTCCTCACCTATGAAGTGAAGATTAAAAGACTTCCCAGCTCGCCCTAGCTGGTTTGGCTCAGTGGATAGAGCGTCGGCCTGCTACTGAAGGGTCCCAGGTTCGATTCCCGTCAAGGGCATGTACCTTGGTTGAGGGCACATCCCCAGT
Organism: Myotis lucifugus; assembly: GCF_000147115.1. NCBI lineage: Eukaryota > Metazoa > Chordata > Mammalia > Chiroptera > Vespertilionidae > Myotis > Myotis lucifugus. Next base: position 252,325 of record NW_005871447.1, on the reverse strand, counting down.
GGGGGGCGTGCAGGAGGCAGCTGATTGATGTTTCTCTCTCATTGATGTTTCTGGCTCTCTATCCTTCTCCCTTCCTCTCTGTAAAAAATCAATAAAATATATTTTAAAAAAAGGAAAAAAAAGACTTCCCTGCTCCCCTCACTAAATTATTATAAATAACAAAAGGCAAATGCATGTGAACACAGTGCTCGGCAAAGGGAAGTCACCACTGCATTGTTCTATTAATGAGAGAAATGCTAGGGACTCAGCGCCTGTGAGAATCTGCACAAATGTTGTAGTATTTTATGGCACCATATTTCCCACTAACAATAGCACTAAATATGTGCATCCCTAAAATTAAAAATTTGAAAGATGATTTTATTTCCTGAGATGAGATTATTTTCTGAAAAGTTTAGCTAAGATACATTTTGTTTATAATACTGATATTTTCATTTGTTGTTTTTCAGAACACTCCAATTGTTTCTCACATTTGAAATTGGCATTTGACTATACTTTCCAAAGATAATACCAAAATGGGGAAGTATCGATAAAATGTTAAAATCAGCATGTTTAGGGACATATTTGATCAGTGTTATGGAAGAGGAGAACTCCATTTTTTTCTAAAATGTTTGCAATCACCGATGTGTGTGCCTATACGTAGTGTGTGTGTATGTGTGTGCACACATATGTGTGCCCGTTGGTGAGCATGTATATCACAGTGAGGAAGAGGGAGGGGAATTCAATGAGCTGTAAGGCACAGAAGTGCCAATGGCACCCAGATCTACATCCCATCCTGCTGAGCCCTAAAGTATCAGGCCAAGTTTTGTAGATCGGACAGATCAGAAGTGATTGACTGGAGATGCTTACGTTTATTTATCGGAGGAAAAACATTAAAGGCAACAAATCATTGGTTCAAGTTCCACTAAGTATAAACTCTCTGTGGATAAAAAAATAATATGCACAAAGTATGTCATGATTGTAATAGAAAAAAAGAATAGATCTGCCAAGAGGAAACTGGTTAAAGTTCATAAAATCTAGATAATTCTATTTCAAAATATGATGAGGATTTGTATTCAGATATTTAAAAATATGCATGAGCTAGCACAGAGTGAAAAAAGACTACATATATTCAATATATATCATGATACAATTCTAACTAAAATCTATGAGCACATTACATATTAATGTATGTATTGCATAAGAAAAAGCCTAAGAGGATATACCCTAAAATGTTAACACTATTTATCTCAAAGTGACCCAAGTTGAGATATTTTTACCTTTTTTTAAAAAAAGCTTATTGGGTGACATTGGTTAATAGGATCATATAGGTGTCAAGTATACATTTCTATGATACAAGATTTGTATATTGCATTGTGTGCCCACCACCCAGAGTCAAATCATCTTTCATCATCATATATTAGGCCTCCTTCATCCCCATCCCCCCCTGTAATGGATAGAATTTTTAACAATTTGAATATATTAACAACCATAACTAAAATAAAATCTCTTTTACTTTAAGAAAAGTAAGAAGACATATTGTCCACAAAAAAAAATGCTTAGAGGTCAAGCTTAGGAAGTGATTAAGAATAAAAAGTGTGCCCTAACCAGTTTGGCTCAGTGAATAGAACATTGGCCTGCGGACTGAAGGGTCCCAAATTCGATTCTGGTCAAGGGCATGTAGCTTGGTTGCGGGCACATCCCCAGTTGGGGGTGTGTAGGAGACAGCTAATCAATGTTTCTCTCTCATCGATGTTTCTGGCTCTCTATCCCTCTCCCTTCCTCTCTGTAAAAATCAATAAAATATATTTTTTTTAAAAAAGAATAAGAAGTGAGCCCTGGCCAATTTGGCTCAGTGGAGAGAGCATTGGCCTTAGGATTGAAAGGTCCCAGGTTTGATTCCAGTCAAGGGCACATACCTCAGTTGCATGCCTGATCTGGGTGCATGCAGGAGGCAACCAATAGATGCATCTCTCCCATCATTGCTGTTTCTATCTCTCTCTCTCTCTCCCTCTCCCTTTTTCTCTGAAATCAATAAAAATATATATTTTTAAAAAGAATAAGAAGTGACTATTAGGACTAAGAAGAGAGTAAGGATTAACCACATCCCTTCCCATCCTGAGTTCAGGTAATGTGTTCGTATCCCTCCCTCTCACCCCAATCTTTGACTTTGAGGAGTTGCAGAGTTTAAGAAGGAAACAACAAACCAGCCCAGTTGCTCAAGAAGAGCTTCAGATGACTGATGTAAAAGTTCCTAAATCTTAAATAGCATCCATTCAATCAACACACTCATTCCTCTGTGAGCTTTCTTGCCTAGTTGGTACATCAGTACCAATGGCTTTGACAACATTTTTTAAAGCCACAGATAAAGGCAAAGCTTGAGTGCAAAGCCAAGTAATTATTTCTGCAGAATTAAAATCATTGTGGGTGAGGATACTGAGCCAACTAAAGTTGATTTAAAGGAGGTTTAAATCAGGACCTCCAGTAGGAAGAACTAGTTTGACAAATTTATCACACCTAATACACTAGGTAAACAAAGATTTCTTGTCAGAATAGTATTAACTATGATGTTTGGTGAGTAGAATGAAACGTTTTCCTTCTTCTAATCCTTCCTTTAACATATATAGCAACCACAGGGACCTATTATGGAATTAAAATTAATTCAGATTTTGTAGTTTTTGTACATAGCCAACAATTCCTCTAAACTCCCCCCCCCCCCCCCCGCCACCCCCTCTGGGCAGTCAGGCATTACTTTCTAACAAAAAAAATGTTAGCAAAGTAAGGAAGGAAGTGCTATGAATTCCAAGTAATGTTCTCTTCCCTACTCAGTTCCCCTTTATATCCAGGGTTACGCTAATCTGGGAAGAAGCTTCATTGGAAAGCACTGGTTTGTGAGGTTAGAGCTAATATTGGTTTGTAGCATGGAAGACGTGCAGCGAGAAGGATGCAAAGGAACAGGGAGGGAGGGTTTGTTCCCCTGGCAAAAATGGAAGATGGAAGAATAGAGATCTGACATGTAATGCTTCTTGGTGAAAATGCTTCCTGCTCCCATCAGTCCAACCAAAAAAGCTAGTGCTGGCCAAGTGCTCCTGGGCTTTAAAGAAACCTGAATATTGTTTACTCTTTGTTTCTAACAATGCTGTTTAGTTTTGATGAGAGTGTGTATTTTATAGGAACCTGAATATTTATAGCTACCTCCAGGCTCTTGGCTGTGTGATATGGGGGAAATGGGAAAGATGTGGAGGATTCTGGCTGGAGGCAGTTTTTCTCCATTTGCATTCTTAATTGCCCAGTAGAATGTTAAGAAACCTGAAAATTTGGGGATAGTGACTGTAAGCTTTGAAAACTAATAAGTCTCCTTGTTTATCAATGCCTCCTGGTAGCTACAATCCTATTTCTTTTATAGTTAAGCTTTGTTTTTAATGCCTTTTGGGAATGCATCCTTATGGGACAGCCCAGATGGATGGAGCCAGCAAAGTCTGACTACTGTCACCTGCCAATGCTTTTCACCATGAAGAGGTTTCTCTCTGAGGGCCTCTATGTTTAGGCTTCACATGTTGGGGCTCCTGGGTCTTTGAAGCTGCTCGTTACACCTTACACCTCCACTGGGAGATGATACAGAGAGTGTTAACAAGGTGCCTGGGATGGAGACCACCTCTTCCCAGAGCCTGTGCTCATTCTAGCCAGCCCACAGCCCACAGTACTGAACTCAGAGGATAACAGATAAGTGGGTACACAACAGTCGTACATCCATGCAATGGAATACTACTTATTATTCAGCAATAAAAAAAGAACAAACTATTTTTCTAATATTTTTATTGATTTCAGAGAGAAAGAGGGCGAGAGAGAGAGAGAAATATCAGTGATGAGAGAGAATCATTGATCGGCTGCCTCCGGCAGGCCCCACACTGGGGATCGAGCCCAGGCATGTGCCCTAACCAGGGATTGAACCATGACCTCCTGGTTCATAGGTTGACGCTCAACCACTGAACCAGGCCAGCAGAGTAAGAACAAACTATTGAAATATGCTACAACATAAGTGAGCCTCCAAAACATTATACTAAGTAAAAGAAACCAAACACAAAAGATCGCATACTGTATGATTCCATTTATATGAGATGTCCATAAGAGGCAAATCTATAGAGACAGAAATAGATTAGTGATTTTCTAAGACTGAGGGTGGGAATAGGGATTAACTATAAGTGGGCATGAGCCATTTTATGGGGAGAAAAATATGTTCCAAAACTGGATTATGGTGATGGTTGCACAACTGGATAAATTTACTGAAAGTCATTGAACTGTAAACTTAAATGCATATATGTAAATTATATGCATGCATGTAAATTTTATGTGTAAATTATATCTCAATGACGTTGTTTTAAAAATTAAGTGAGAAATTTAAACAGCAGATTCGACATTGTCAAAATTGTAATATAGATTCAAAGAAATAATATACAATGCAGAACAAAAAGAGATGGGAAATATGAGAGGGAGAGTTGGGAGGACTATGAGAAAGCCCAATATATATCTAATAGGAGTCCCACAGAGAGAATGGAGAAAAAAAGAAGAAAAAAAGAGAGGAAAACTTTTTCTCAAAGAAATTAAGGTTGAAAACTTTCTAGAACTAATGAAAGACATCAATCACAAACTGAGTAAGAAAAAGAATAAACGTAGGAGACAAGTTTAGGGAGACAGAGCCAAGCTAGATTAGAGTGGACATTGAAGGGGCCTCTAAAGATTTGGATTTATTGATCCACCACAAAAATGATCCCGTTGATCCGTAATCGGTCCTCTTTTTTTTTCTATTAAGTAGACCCTTGTAACTAAGAAATTCTACAATTTTAAAACTGAAAAGGCAGCTTTCTAAAAGTGAGAGTGCATTTTCCATGGAACCCGTAAGAGTCCCAAAGTCCAAGTTAAACCTGAGCCTGGAAGACATGGGAAGCCCCAGGTTACTGCTGGGACATATTTGTGCTCATCAGGCAGACGGTGGGCACTGCCTCAGCCTCCCTGTATATTTTCTTTAAACTCCTATTAATTTAACAGGCTTGGGAAAAGGGTGAGTCATAAAGGTGGAAAAATATTTTGGCTGTAGCTTTGGTGAAAGGTGAAATGCATTAACCTTGCAATGAGTCATCATCACCTCAGGCAGCTTAAAAGAAAAAAACAACCTTCACCCCGGTGGGTAAAGATCTCAGAGCATGTCTAACACACTGGCAGGATTTGGTAACTTCTTGTCTGGCGCGGGTGCAGCCTGGTGTGAGTTTAGTTTCTCCAGAAGGAGGCCTGAAATGACACGTTTCCAACGGGCAGCTTGGAGGGCTGGCTCTCCCACCTCCCAGAGCTCAGCGGGAGACACAGCTGCAACCCACCTGCTTCCATGGGGCCAGTTTCATTCCACTGTGAAGGACGGACTCGCTGGTGCCAATGGAGGCCCTAAAGTAGACATGCTTTAAAAATCAGGCGTAGCCCATTAAAGGCTAAGAAAATGACATTGGTAATAAAATTATGTGGAATTACTTCTCTGAACTGTGACTGCCAGCTCATTTAAAGTAAACCCTAACAACTCATTAGTAGGTTTAAATAGGAACAAAATTAACTGTTCTTCCATTATATCGTTCTAGAAAAATAATCACAAATCCTTTAACCTTATTTTTTAAAATGAAAACTGCCTGAATATCACGCTCAGGCATGTATTACTGTCACATGTTTTCAAAGAAGCTAATGGCCTCAGATTAGCTGTTGGAGGTTGGGAAGGGAGGGAAGGTCTCTGAAGCTGCATGAGTAAATAAATGCTTGTTTACTTACATCATCAGTAGAGAGTAGCTGCAGGCCTCCCATAGGCAAGGGAGGCAGCAGGCAGTACTGCCCAGATGTGGACTTGAATCTGAAACTAGCTGTTCGTAGTATGTGACCTTGACCAAGTTACTTAGCCTTGCTGACCCTCATCAAATGAGGGGATAACACCTCTTGCAGGATGGGTATGAGGATATATTGAGACGACAAAGGTACCATTCCTTGGTACTCAATAATGCCAGCTCCCTTCTGTCTTCCCTCCCCTCAAAGCCTCAAACTTTCATTGCACTGGCAGCTGGGCTGGTGAGCTAGTCCAAGTCCATGAAAGGAGTGGGTAGCAATTGGATGGGCAAAGGAGAAATGAGAGGGTGTTCTTGACAGCAGGAAAAGCCTGAGCTATTTTGAGGGGTTATTGGGAGACAGTGAGGCAGGCATGTGGCTGAAAGACCAACTAACCATCCAGCTGTGATGAAGAGTCAAGCGTGGCTGGAAAAGTGGGTATTTGGCAAAATTTCATTCTTTTTTTAATAAGAATAAATCCCTTAACACAATGCTTTCAAACTAAAAATGCTTACTTCATAGCACTGCCCTTCATTCATGTATTCCCCAATATCTGTTAAGTGTATTTAATAATTGCCTATTATGGGCCAGCATTCCATTGGATATCAGGCGAACAAAATAAAACAAAGCCCCTGTGTTTATGGAGCTTGCACACCATGAGTAGAGGCAGACATTATCTACATGCTCAGACAAATCAGGTGACGTTACAGCTGTGAAGTGCAAACAAGAGATACTAGTGCCATGAGAAGGTATGGGGACATGGGGGCTCCTCTAGTGAGCAGAGGCCCAGATGGTTTCCCTGAGGCAGAGATGACAAAGTTGCTCGAGGCACAAAGGATGAGAAAGGTGAAACAGAGAAGGTGGAAGAGCCTGGCGGGCAGAGGGAACAGAGAAAGCGAGGCGAAGCTAAAGATGTCTGAGGATCTGGGCCAAGGAGACAAGGTGGTGAGCTCCTGTTGAGTCCTTAAGCACGTTGCTCAAAAAAGCCCACGGCTTCCATCAGAGCTAATTGTGATCATGAAGGGCAGCATCCAAAGAGCTTTCAGTGAAGACGTGGTACAGAGGAAACTGTTACCGTGGGGTGGGGTTCATTTATGGGCCGGCTCCTTTTAACCCCTCGGTGGTTTCACACAATGACATCTGATCATTCCTTCCACACAGGGAAGCTGGACAAAACAGTTAATGCTGCTTTAGACCACCATGTGCTTATCTTGCTGAATGGGCAAAATTGCTTTACTTATTCCAAACAATGCCATACATGACAGGTAGGTGTGACAAATAGGCATATGAGAAACAGTAAGTATTTGGGTAATATTATCTGTGTTGTTAAAAGACACCAAGAAAGCATTAAAAAAAAACTTACACAAAAGGGAGTGTTCATATTTTGATTTACAAATTGTCGATTTTGTGCACATTGATAAAACTATAAATAAGTTTACATCTCTACTTAGGCATATAGGATAATTTGTATAACTCTATGATAAAATATATCTCTGTATTGCTTATCCACTAGTATAGTTTGTTTTGAATGAAGAGCAATATAATACTGGCATCTACTAGGTGAAACTCTTTTAACTTGTAGAAAATTGACAATATATTTTTTCAGAAATTTCTATTTAGAGTATAAATTTTTAAAAGCACACAGACACATTCCTGTAGTGCAGACATTTCAAGGTGAAATACTGCAAAAGATTCAGACTCCACAAGCCCGACTTTCCCAATAATCTGTCATCACTAAAAGTCTTGACTGAGTGGAATATAATCATTTTAGCAGTGCTTTTCTTAATTTTTTTGCTCAAGCCAAATGTCTTTGGCTAAATCCTAGATGCAATGAGCAATTCTCATTAAAGCTTAAAGATTGGGACATGTGGCAAAGTGGAATAAAGGGACCCTTTAATTGCCTTTCCAGTTTGCAAAGTACTTTCAAATGAATTGCTTTATGAAACAGGGTATTAAAAGGCCTGCTTTTTCTTTCAGTGCCCATGACTTCGAGCTATTCATTTCATTTACATTGGTAGTATATCATGTACTACATTTCAAGCTGTGTTTTGGAGCCCATTTCATCATGGGTGCATCTGCAAGGTGTCCAGAAGGATCTAGAATGAGATGGAGAGCACGTTTCTCCCAGTCACACTGCAGCCAGTTAAGTCTGTCATGCTCCAGGATAAGTTTTGAGTTATTTTTATTATTATCTATTAATTCTTTTTTCTTTTTTCTTCTTTTTAATCCTCACCCAAGGATATTTTTCCACTGATTTTTAGAGAGAGTGGAAGAGAGAGGGAAGGACAGAGAGAAACATCGATGTGAATGAAACACATCGATTGGTTGCCTCCTGCAGCCCCAACCAGGGCCCAGGTCCTGGAGGAGCCTTTAACTAAGGTACATGCCCTTGACCAGAATCAAACCCGGGACCCTTCAGCCCGCAGGCCGATGCTTTATTCACTGAACCAAACTGGCTAGGGCCATTGTTTTTCATTTTTCAAACCAACCTGCTACTTGAAAAAAGCCTTAAAGCTAATTACAACTTTTTTTTTACAGAACCAACTTGATTACAGAGCTAATTTAACAGATGAGTCCTTTCACTGTGAGGGGGGGCTCCTGGGAGAGACAGCGTGTATGCGAGAGGAGGGTCTGTACTCTGCAGTGCACTTGTCCTTCGGGTTCACCCACCCAGCAGCAGCCTGCAGGTCCCGCTCCTCCTCAGCCCATCTTAATTCTGACACTTTCTTGTCTGTTTGTTACCTAAAACGCCTAAACACAGGAGAATATTAACATGCTTGGGCTGCCATAAGGAAGTATCACAAACTGAGTGACTTAAACAACAGAATTGTATTGTCTCGCAGTTCTGGAGGCTGGGATTCTGAGATCAGGGTGTCCGCAGGGCTGGTTCCTTCTGAGGCTGAGAGGGAGACTCTGTCCCAGGCCCCTCCCCCAGCTCCTGATGGGTCACTGGCCATCTTTGAGGTTCTTTCCTTGCAAAGCATCACCCCTATCTCTGCCTTCATCTTCACATGGTGGTCACCCTGTGTGTATATCTTTGTCCAAATTTCTTCTTTATATAACAACACAGTCATATTGGCTTAGATGCCCACCCTATTCCAGCATAACCTCATTTTAACCTAATTATTTACATCTCAAACTACCCTATCCCCAAATAAGATTATATTCTGAGGTACTGGGGCCTTAGACATGTGAATTCTGAGGTGACACAATCCCAACTCATAACATGTGTCATGTATAAATTGCTGGTTAACATTTCATAAAGGCACTGAAATTATACATACTAAGCAATTGACCATGATTACCTCTGGGGATGAGAGAAAGATAGAGCAGAATGGGAGAAGTCAAAGAGGATTTAATTTCAGATGTAATATCTTCTTCTCTTTTTTTACAAGGAAAAGTGTATTGCCTGTGTAAGTGGGAATTAATATAAATAAGTTGAGGTTTTGTAGTGATTCCCAGTGGAAATGATATCAGCTGCCAAGGCATGTGTTGGAAATTTGTGGAGGGTTCTGTTGGCTGTTGCAATGACTGTGGGCACTTCTGGCAGTCAGTGGATGGAGACTGGGGGTGCCAGACATCCTGCGATGCTGGGGATCATCTCCCACAGAGAAGAATTGTCTGTGTCCTGCACTATTTACTTTATAAAAACAAAATGATCTTTTGACATGATTTTAACATACACTGAATTTTCCAGGAATGCACGTGTGCACCTATGGGGGAGATCATACTTTGTTTGGTTCAGAACATTACCATGACTTTTCCCCTTATTGAAAAACTATGTCACCAATGGCAATATCACTCTCAATAGTTGAGTCACCCCCAGAACATGCCTATGGTGGGCTGCGCTGGAAGCTGTCACATTCATGGTGATTCTTTTTGCAGGTGTCCACTTAGTTCTGGTTTCCAGTGTGTGTCTGTCAAGCCTTCAGTTACTGAAGCATGTATTATATGATTATAAACTTCTTTAATTCTATTTTTCTGTTACAACAAAGTTTAGGCCCTATGTGTATGTTTTAAATATGTGTTCAGGTAGATTGTATTATTTATGAATTTTATATCAGAGTAGGTCTGAAAAATATTTCTTGTGAAATGGGAGCCTTTGTCCTGTGAGTGCTGAGCACTGCCAGGCTTCTCTGGTGCTCTGAAGAAGACATACTGAAGACCTAACGCAAAACCTTGGAGATGGAGGAGAGGGAATGTATGCAGGAGATATTTTGAAAGCAAAAATAAATCAAAGGGATGGAACTGTGTATCATATTTTAGATGGAAATGGATGGAACTGTCAAAAATGCCTCTAAGAAGTTTAAATAGGTAACTGAAAAGTATAAGTGCGAGGAGGAGGGTGCTGGATTCAATGTGGAACATTTCACCCCAAGGCACCGATGGGGCAAGAGGGAGATGTCCACAGACATTAAATGGCAAATGTATGACTAAGGGATCCTGAGTTGGGGGTGACCATATGACCAGGAATGCTAGAACCTTGAAAATGGAGAAGGTCATGAAAAAGTCTTGTCATTCTTCAATCTTATCTCCCTGCTGAGCTTGAAGCTTCTCAACATAAAAAGCAAAAACCAGCAAACAACAACAAAACACAAGCCCCAGGACATATATCACTGTGTTACTCATCACAATGCCTAGCCTAGCACTAGATACCCTATATGCATCTAACCCCACCAGCCAACTGGTTTTCCACAGCCCTTTCCTCCTGGAACATTCAGGAAGGGGGAAGGACATTCCTGCCACGATTGGGCTTCACCAAGCAAGACGTCATCGGACCTGTGGGAAGATTTCTCCCAAAGTTCAGACTATCTCAAGGCACAGGTCCTTGGGCAGGCAGAGGGAGACCATCTTTACCTGACCACTGCATTGCCTGCAGGGAATTGCTATCTTGCTACCCGCGAGAGAGGCCATTTCTCCCACCAACAATATTAGACTAAACCATAACTAAAATTAATATCTGGGCAAGTGTTACTCCCCAAAATCTTCATCTAGCACAAATTCAGAAAAAAAAAGAAAAAGCCATGATCATGGAAAGCCCACGTCCCACACTCAGGGGCACTCAGGCTCCTGACAGTGACATGGCAGCCTCAGGGGTACTCCCCCTGCCTCCATTTCACCTTCCACTGGCCTGCCAGGAGATACAATATGGGATAGGAGAGCTGTCACCCAGGGCACATACCTGTGGTCACATAAACACATAAACACTTTCCCTAGCAGCCACGTTCTCCAGCTCTGGCCATGAGGGGCAGCCCACGGCCAGACAGGAGAGACCACGCGAGCGCTGGCCGCTGCTCGGCATCCCCCGTCCACCCTGGCAGGAAATGGGTTCCAGATGTGGCCCCAGCTGAGACTCTCACGGAGTCAGACTGTTATAAATGCGCCTCCAGGCCTGGGTCTCCAGCCTTCAGTAAGCTCCCTGGACAATGCTGAGGGAGGGTGGGGAGAGGAGGTGGGGAAAAGGTAAGACTGTTCTGCACTGCAAGGCACAGTTTCAGTAGGAGGATGACAATGTGTTTTGAGTTTTCAGGTCCTGTTTTTATTTTGTTTTTTGGAGATGATGCTGTGTGTGTGTGTGTGTGTGTGTGTGTAAGGAGGAGGAGAACAAAGGAAATGGGGCAAGGGAAGAGAAGATCCTAGAAAGGTATCGTGCATTTTAGACAAACTAAAATAATAATATAATCCCATGTCAACCCAGGAAATTCAAAAAACGTAAAAAAAAGATCAACACTCTATCTTTGTTTCATCTTTATTGTATGTGGATACTTCTGAATTGTGGGAACAGGGTTCCTAACTCAAGTTTGTTACAGATCTTTATTAATAGCATTCAACTAGAATAGTTTTTATTCTAAATTTCCACATTTTACAGATGTGTAACCTTAGAATCTCTATACTTTGGCAGCTTAATTTTATTTTTATTTATAGGGATAATCACTTTAAAACCTCATTTGAAAGTAGAATTTAAATAGTATAAGATCAAGACAGCCTGAGAAAAGTAAACAATAAGTAACCTAACCTCTGAAGTTCTCCATAAATAGGCAATTTTAGCTTGGGGGTGGGGAGGGGTGTCTAAACCTAAACTGCCGGATTCAGAATTGATTATTCTCCAGAATCCTGATGAGATAAGCAGGCAGTTGTAGATCAGGCCCTCCAATGAGCAGCTGAGGAGGGCCCAAGTCCTGAGATAGGCGACACTGGCCATTTATCATCTATTTGGAGCTGCTACCTGATGAACAGAAGAGTCACTGCCAAGGTCACTGAGTGAATTTGGATGAGATAACCACTCTAGTTCTCAGTTTCTTCTTTTGTAAAGTGAAAGGTTAGACTATAGTCTATGGTAGCTTAGAGTTTCAGAGATTAATTTTTAAAAGCCTAATATGTTTTAAGTATCATTAAAATTCATCATTCATGTAGGATTTGTTATTTTCTTTTTTAATATATTTTATTGATTTTTTTTTTACAGAGAGGAAGGGAGAGGGATAGAGAGCTAGAAACATCGATGAGTGAGAAACATCGATCAGCTGCCTCCTGCACACCCCCCACTGGGGATGTGCCCGCAACCAAGGTACATGTCCTTGACCGGAATCGAACCCGGGACCCTCCAGTCCGCAGGCCGACTCTCTATCCACTGAGCCAAACGGGTCAGGGCTGTTATTTTCTTATTAAGCTATAGGCAGCCTTCATATGTTCTGATAGTAATTCTTTTCCGTTACACGTATTAAAACTTTTCTCCAGTTTAATGACAGTTATTTGGCTTTGTCTATGGGGACTTCGTGTGAATAAAAGTTTCTTCCTCTTTCTTCTTGAAATGTTTTTTATACATATATCCAAATGTATAGATTCATTTGCATAATTAGTATTGTATGAGTGGGGGGGGGGGGTTTAGTCCAGTCTCTTTTATCCTTCCTTCCACTTGTCTCAGTCCCCTCTCTCTCTGTCTTAACTCCTTTTAGTCTCCTGCCCTGAGCAATTCAGCTGTATGGGAGCAATAAAGAAAGACATGAGACAGAAAAATAAAAATGGGGGGAAATATAACAGGCAAATACTACCAACTAAAAAAAAAGTTGTTATAAATATGTTACTATCAAACAACATACACTTTAAACAAAAAGCAGTATTATGAATAAAGAGGGTTACCACATGATGATAACTGATTTATTTCACCAAGAATGTGTTCTAAAATGTATGCACCCAATCACAGAGCCTTACCTCACACAGAGCCAAATTTTGCTAGATTAAGAGGAAAATTGCCTTCTCGAGATTGTCTTTTCCCCTTTTCCTGAAAGCACAGAGTTGATTGTCGCAGAAGCCTGAGGATAGAATTTAAGATACATGGGATGAAAAGCAAGTAACTAAAATATATTTTACTAACAGGAAAATCTTATCCATTTTTCTCGGGAGGCAGCACCAATCAAAGGGATCAGAAGAGATCATTTTGTTTATAGAAGAGTAAAAGAAGTCAAGGTAGATTTAGAGGGAAGATGCTTGAAGTAAGTGAGAAACCAAGCTTTCAAGGAAATTTCCTGAAAAAATTTTTTTTCTAGGTTTGGCAGTTTGTGTGTGTGTTGCATTTTAATTACAAAGTTCAGTGTTTCAACACTTGGTTAAGGAATCATTTATAATTGGGACCTGCCTGACCACAGTCAGCAAACCTTCTTCACCTCCAGGAGGTTTGGGAAATCAAAACAGAGCCTATCTGCCAGCGAGCTGTGGTCCTCCTCAAATAAAGCAGCCACAACTGGCATGCCTCTGCTCTGCTCGGGAGGGCCTCGGCTGCCCGACGCTGAGACGAAAATATCCCCGGGCTGGTTGGAACGTGGGTAAATTCATAGCACAGAAACCAGCCTGTGTGAAACCCCTCGCTTGTAGCCAATCGGTATGTGGCTTGCGGAAAGAAGAGAGGTTTAATTTCTATTTCTTTCCATCCCATGTCATAAGCACAAAAATTGCTGTTGAACATTCAGCTAGTGGCTCTAGTACCTTCCCCATCCTGAAATGTGAGGGGAAGGTGTGCGCACTCCTAAAAATCACCCTGCACAAAGATTTCTCTCAGAGGGGAAGGGGACTCGTGCACTTGAAATAAGAAGCATCGTGAGGAGTTTATTTGCCAACGTTCTTACCAAAAAACATTAGTCATAGAAAAAGTTGTAGTTTTCCAAATAAAATAGCTTCACTAATAACACCTCTCTCCCACAAAATGAAGGTGCTAATAACTCCTTATTGGGCTATTTCAAATGCTACCATTATCAATGTTTCATGAACCTGAACTATATGACAAATATACATAGTGTCAATGGAAACTGGACAAAGGAAAGGCAAAAGCAGATGTACAAAATCACCAGGCCAGAAGTCGCAGAATTTCATCCTAAAGAGCTTTTAGATGACCTTAGGAGATGATAGTTGCACAAAAACTTTAGGCATAGTCCTACAGATTTTAATTTAGTACCATCCTTCTAGAGCATTCTAGAAAGTTTCCTTCAACACTTTAACATCAAGATGAACAAACCAAAGCTCATCATCATAAAACCTCCTGCTTTTTTATTTATGTGAAATCAGCTTCACAGAGATGTGTGGCAGGCAGGCCTCTCTGCCCTCATCCATGTGCCCCGTCAGTTATCAAGGCTGCTCATCTACCTCCAGATGTCACTCGCAGTTGTTTCCAACCCCCTCGTCAGACACTGTAGGTCTCACCTGGACTATTGCGATTGCATTAGCACTGGTGTTCTCCAATTCTTCTCTCTTGGATCCATTCTATGTGTGTTTTTCAGAATAATCCTCCTCAGAAACATATCTGGCCATCCAACAAAATAAGTTAAGAAGTTCTCAATTTCTGACCATTTTCAGTCAATATCGAAGCCCTCTCTACTATTCCTCCAAACTAATCCCGCTCTCCCTTATAAGTACCATATAAGTACCTTATATGGACCCAACTAGTGGCTGTCCATTAACCACCATATATCTCCTTGCCTCAATGTCTTGTTCAAATTGTTCCCTCTACTTAAAATGCCATTCTCTCAACTCCACCCAACAAAGTCTGTACCTCTGTCAAAGCGAAGGTCAAATTCTACATCCACATGAATGCTTTCCCTGAATCTCTGCTCTGAACATCCCCCCACTCTGTACCTCCCCAATGTGCTTTGTCACATTCTCTCTTTATTGATAACTAGAGGCATGAAATTGGTGCAAGGGGCTCGGCCCTCACAGCCCCTGCTTCATCTAGAAGGTCATTCAGCTGTCCAGTCTAATTAGCATGTTACCCTTTTATTATGATGATAACAAAGCATGGGACATCACCTATACCAGTGGTCGACAAATTGCAGCCCCTTGAGTGTGGCTCTTCCACAAAATACCACAGTGGGCACGCACGTACAGTGTGATTGAAACTTCGTGGCCACACTCAAGGGGCCAAAGAGTCGAATGTGGCTCATGAGCCGCAGTTTGCCGACCACTGACCTATACCATCAATCTTCCTCCCTGTGTCCAAAGAAGACACCATTTACATCATTAATCAATCTCAACACTCTCTCTTACTAAATCCAGACCTGGTCTCAGACTCCATCTCAACACCAGGCTTCAGGCAGCCACTGTCAAGTCATTGAAGTTGCTACATGAAAGAAAGACCTATATCATAGCAAATACCCAATAAATGGTAACTGTTATCATCATCATTATTATTATCCTCTGCATAATACCCATCCCATAAAAGAGGGGATTGTTGAAGATAAGATTATTTCTTAAACAAACTGCTTCTAAAATGTTATTCAACATTTCTTCACTCTGCACTTCATGAAGAAGGCAGAACACTTATACTCCTTGCAAGCCAGAGATGTTGTCATGCTGAAGAAAACTATGTTGTTTCCCAAAGCGAAATGTCATGATTTCTCTCTCTTCATGCACATGCTGACTTGTAATAAATGCTATCAATCCTCCAGTTCAGAATGAGTTATAGTTTTATCAACCCCAGAGAAATTTGAGGAAATTATGTCATCTCTGACTCTCCAGGATGGCTGGTGCTGTTTGAGCTCGCCGTAACAGCTGCATTCCCATGGAAAAGCTGGGTCCTGTTTGAAGTGCTGTGTTTGTGTGGATAATTTGACTGGGTGTTTCCCCAAGAGAACAGGTGAGGGGGAAATGTGCACGTGGGAGCACATGTGGAAACATCTGTTCTTAGATGTCATTGGTTGACTCAGGATGCTCTCGAGTTTACTCTTCCAAAAACTTAAGTACTTCTGCAGTGATTGCTGTTCACATGCTCTTTCTTGTCACCCTGTAGTGACAATGACAATTATGATGACTTTAATGCTGCTGGTGATGATAATGATGGTACATCCCTCTATACAATCCTCTACAATGTTCAAATAGAGGAATGGCTGGCAATTAAATGTAAATAGGGACGAGGGGAAGTAAGGCAGGGACACTCAAATTAAAAATTATAAAACTCTAGACAGAAGGAAGCGTCTAAGCCCCACTGCAAAATTAGGACCAAGAGCTACTCCCACTCCTGTAGGGCCTCATTCCAAGTTGGATGGTGAGTCTCAGAAGGGAATGGAGGCCGAAACCATGTCCAGACATCCATTTGTATGGGAGATTTTAAATTCAATGCCAGAAGTTCCAACACCTCAAACTTCATCTCCATTTTAGACCTTTACAGCATTATTTCTCCTTCCTTAAGATGCCTTCAGGGACTGGGATTGTTTGTCCACCCCCAATGTCCCTTAGATCACTCATTCCCCTACAGCAATTAGCTCCAGCTTTGTTCATGTTTGTGTTGCTTTACTGGACTGTTTCTTTGGGGAAGGGAGTCCAGTTTTCATAGTGATGACAGAATAATCCATTGTGGTGTCTTTTCACCCTCTTGGGGCACCAGTCACTGGGGTGGAGCAGAAGACCACCATCGGTGCCACGTCTGCCCCTCGCCTCCCACAATGTGGATTTTATCACGAGTGGAACCAATGGAGATGATCACGTCCCCGTGGTTGGGTTTGAAGTTGGGCTGAACATGCCTTTGCTGTATTCATTGATTTATAACTTCAGATATTGATTTATTATAACTTTTGACCTTCAGCCCAGAAATATAATCTTGTGAGATGTTAACTAGTATATTTCCATCCCTGAAATTTATACAATTCCTTGATCATGGGAGAAAATCCAGTAGAAATTTTCTTTGAAACTTTTTTATCCTGAATTAGGGTGCCCAAGGAAAACAAATAAATAAAATAAGATTTGATAAATTTTTTCTTCTTCCTCTTTCTTTACTTAAATATCTAAAAACCTGGATTATCCAGGCAACAGAATAGTCTGCCCAGGACCTTTATTTTGCAGACTTTTTTTGAGAGATTTTAGGTAAATCTAAAGCATGAGCCAAGACAGGTTGTTGGTATGGAAAAGCCACTGGAAACAGCTTGGGTGGGCCCGAAAGTTCAGTGGGGTGGGGTCTCAGGGAATCTCCAGGGCAGGGCAAACAGGGTTATGGAGACTCAGATATGGTATCTTCCTACCAGCTCTATGGGGGAAGGCTCATAAAAGCAACAATGGCCTCTGCCAGCACTTCCGTCTAGCAGAAAGCTGCCCCTCCAGCTTCACGCTGATGCCAGATAATTCAGTTCCTCCCCATACGTTCCTGGTGCCTGCCAAGCTGCTGCCCCAGTGCTGGAACTTAGAGTAAGTGAGCCCAAGTAAGTCCATGCTTGGGCCCTTTAGAAGGAAATTCTGGGATTCCAGCTCCCTTCTTTCTCACTCAGCCACAATCCCCTCTGGTTTTTATAGCCAGAAATTATGGAACCTTCTCTTCCTGGCACTAGAACCCTGGGGTGGGGACCTAGTGTGGGGCTGGGACCCTTCGCTCCACAGAGTGGCCCTCCACAGCTGAGATATCCCTCTCAATCTGCTACACATGGGTATGGGACCAGCTCATTCCTTGTTTCCACCCCTCCTACCAGTCTCACTGTGGCTTCTTCTTTATATCCTTCGTTGTAAGACTTCTGTTCAGCTAGATTTCAGGTGGTTCAGAATAAAGGTTGTTCTGTGGGTTAGTTGTAATTTTGATGTGGTGTTGCAGCGGTTCTCAACCTGTGTGTCGCGAACAATGAAAATACATCCTGCATATCAGATATTTACATTATGATTCATAACAGTAGCAAAATTACAGTTATGAAGTAGCAACGAAAATAATTTTATGGTTGGGGGTCACCACAACATGAGGAACTGTATTAAAGGGGCGCGGCATTAGGAAGGTTGATAACCACTGTTAGGGGCATGTGAGTACCACATTTACCTATGTCTCCATTTTGACTGGAAACCCCTACCATTTTCTTACAGCTCACATTTGGTACCATATTATTACAAAACATAGATCTTTTTTTGAGAATACTAAACTTGTCCTGGAATGAAAGTATTTAGAGGCCTTTAGATACCTGGGTCAGATCCCAAATACTGTGTTGTTGTTTTTTCTGCAGAAACATTATTACATTCTACTGCTTGTGATAATGAAACTGCTAATGTGCTTATGCCCACAAACTTAGACATTCAAACAAGAGCTTATAATTCTTTTTAAGTCTAAGAAATCTGATTCCCCAGAAACATGAGCTTCTCTGACAGTTTTGCATCCTCTATACAAAACCTGAGTCTCCATCATTGTATCTCTTAAGGTCTCTGCTGTGTCACTAAGAAATTGGAGCAAAGACAATTGCTCAGATTCTGGCAAATACTGTAGACAGTCAAGACAACCTTTCTTTCCCAGAATAGCATGCCTCTGGACAAGAAAAAATTCTCAGGCTGAGTTCTTGTCGATGCCATTCAGCTGTGAGAGACGGGTTAGTGTGTATTAGTGGCTTGCCTTCTTCATTCCTAGGAGTAAATATAAGATATTTGCTTATTCTCTGAGTAACTTCTTATGCCAAGGAAAATTCCCCGAAAAGATAGGGGTGACAGACCTCAAAAATATTCCGCTAAGTGAAAGAAGCCAGAGAGGAAAAACCACATATTGTATGATCCCACACATAAAATGACCAGAACAGGCAAATCTATAAAGACAGAGAGTGTATTTGCCTGGGTCTGGGAGTAGGAACAGGGATTTACTGTAGTTGGGCCCAAGGGATCCCTTTGGGGTGATGGAAACATTTTAAAACTGAATTGTGATGGTTGAACAACTCCATAAATTTAGTAAAAGTAGTTGAATTATACATTTAAAGCAGATACATTTTATGTATGTAAAAAATACAATGGCTATCTAACAAGGTAATTATAACCTTTTCTAATGTATGCAATATACTATGTTCAGAAAAAAGCAGTCACCTGTAATTGCACACCTACATCCAAAGAAATTCAAAGAATTTGCTCAGTTTGCATTATATTTCAGTAAAAGTTATGAACTGAATATGCAGTCATGTCATGCATGCTTCCACTGTACAATAGCTTCTCCCTCAGCCTGTAGTTTTCTCTATTATATTTTAAATCTATGATTTTAAGCAAAGCCTGTAATCTAGGCGTTGTTGGGATTCCTAGGGAAATTCCAAGCAAATTTATTGGAATTACCCCCTTTAAACATTACCCAAGAATTACTTACATGCTTAATCTGTTTATACCATTACAGTAACTTTTTATTCTGATATGATTTCAAACTTACAGAAAAGTCAAAAGAATAGTACAAAGAAATCCAAATGTCATTAGCCAGATTCATGAATTGCTTACATTTTTACCATTTCATTTTCATTCTTTCTCTCTCTATATATATTTTCTATATATTTTTCTTTTTCAGATACAAACATGTTGCATGTGCATTGGAAAAGCAAAATTATTTATAAAATTACTCAAATAACTGTAATTTTCCTGCTTCTCTAGAAAAAAAGTCATTATTAACAAATTCTTAATTACTCTTCAGAGAGTTTTTGAGAGAAGCAAATGAAATAATCTGTGTTAAAATGCTTTGCAAATTGTAATGTGCATATACAAATATGAGTTACTATGAGAAACAAAACAAAAACAGTCCATTCTAGTTTCCTCTTGCAGTTGAACTGGCAATGACCTTGCACTCTGTATCTCTCTTTGTATGTAAAGTGACTTCTTTGGAAGGCAGCTGAGCTGACTGATTTTCGGACTGAGTGTAATGGCTAAGTGGAAAGTCCCAGCAAAATAGAAGCAATCATCACACTTCTATGATATGAATCATAGGACATTCACAGAAAGGTAGAGACACCTGTGTGATCATACACCCGAACAAAGGAAATGAACCAACATTGGTAACTGTGTTTTGTAATTGTTTTTCCTGGCCATCCATCTCTAAGCCATTGGTCTCCCATCATTGATCATGTGTAGTTGGAATCACAACAGACAAAGCACATCTGAGCCAACGCTGATCAGAGGCAGTGCAGTTCATAGAAAGGACCCCTGGCTGCAACCCTGCTGACAATGGAGAGAGAGAAGAACAAATAATAGTGAGTGAAAAGGAGCTGTGCTAACAAGGAACATGTTAAAACAACAGCTACCACGAGTGCCCCATCTCCATGTTTATCATGTGCTTTCCCTCCAGCAGCCGCCCTAGTCTACAGTTCCTCATAATGACCCTCCTGGCCTCATGGGACCTCATAGACGCCCAGCGGGTGTGGAGAGCAGCAGTGGCTGTAAACATAGACATTAACTGCTCCTGGAAAGTGGCTTGAGACAACGCTCTGGAAGGGCAAGGTCTTCCAAAGCCATTGGGGAAGTCTTGTTCACAGGAACCTGAGCACTTCTGTGAGTAAACATGTGCACACCCGGGTGCTAGTGCATTTGCAGGTGTGCGATTTGGTTCATGTCTAAACCATGCTGTTGTGGAAATTATCCCACAATCTCAGCATTGCCTCTGTTGTTGAAGGAAGGGAATGGGCAACATGCCAGGTCTGATCAGCATTTGTACAGTCAAGCAAAGATGATAAATCTGATTTTTCTAACTGTAACTAGATCATACACAGAACTTCTAAGTATCTTAACAAGATTGTCCATTGAGTTTAGCACAGTATGAGAGACTAACGACTTGGAAAAGAACTTTCTTGACTGTTACCCGTCACCTATTGATTTATGATCATCATTGTCTAATTAAAAAAGGCTCCCATGGCTCTTAAGTTTAAAATGTTAAACATGACCCCAGACCTGGCATGCTGGGCACTAGTGCATTGAAGAGATTGATTAAACTAAAACAATAAGCAGGGACATGCCTAAATGCTCCTGTAAGAGATGGGGGAGGTGCTCAAAGCCAAGACAATCAGGAAGAAGAGGAGGATCACAGTCTGTTTGGCCTGAAGAAGAGAAATCCTAATGTCTTCAACTTTAAGATGGCTGTTAGAGCTAGATTTAACATTAATCTACAGATAGATCAATATTCAATATTGGGAAGGTATTTCTAATTATCATAGTTAATTTTAAAATCAAATGGGTGACTACTGAAGGGACAGAGTCTCTATTATTGGAGTTGTTCAACAGTGATACTTACCTAAGTCAGAATCCAATGAGAAGCAAACAGAGAACAGACTGCATCTGTATCCCACAGCTTAGCACAGATCCCAGCATGTGGCAGGTATCCAAATACCACTGGTTAGATGAAGTATGCCCAAGGTTCCTTTCTAGCTAATTATTTGGTTCAGTGACGTCTTGGGAGGGAACAAGAGTATGGGAATGCAAAAATACATTGGGGAAAGCAGGGGACACAGCATGCTTTAGACAATACATAATTGATACATGTCTTTGGAAAATACTTTCAAATATTTCAAAGCAAAATTCCATGGAGCATAAACAGTGGCCAGTTCTATGGTCACTATCTTAGTTAGGGTATTGCCAGCTGCTGTAACAAATAAGCACTAATATTTCAATGACTTGATGTAATGAAAGTTCATTCTTACAGACATAGTGGGCAATATAGGCAGTTCTGCTGAAAGCCAACTCTCCCACTTAGAGATTCAGATACTCAGGTTACATCTGTCTTAAAGTTCTGCCTTCCCTTAAGACTCCAGAGTCATTTTCAAGGGAAAGGGCTTGAAGGGGCATAAATACAAAAATTTTATGGCTTAAAGATGACACACATTTGTTCTGTTCCCATTGCATGGAAGACTTTCATTCATGCCTAACTGCAAGGGATGCTGGGAGCTATTGCCAATAATTTCGGTGGACAGCTAGTAATTCTCCTCTGCTATATTCACGTGCACCCTTCTTCCCACACATAGATAACACTCAGTACCTCTCAGAGATCCATCTATTACAGCAACCATTTCAAAGATTCAATTTTTTGAGAATTCATCACCAATCAAGTGGCTAAGAATATGCTGATATACTTTATGGGAGTCCAATAAAATGTCGAGAAATCTGCCAAAGTCACATGGTGGGAATTTATTTTCCAAGCAAGAGAACCCATGACTCTGTCAGCTGGCATTCTGAAGCCAACTACTCCACTTAATGCCATATTCAATTCCCCCTTTGAACAGTGAAAGGGATATCTCAACCAGCACCTGAGATGATACATTCTAGTTTTTCAACTATTCTGATTGTTTAAAGAGATTCTTTAATACCTAGCCAATGTTTCCCTCTTCATGGCAGCAAGCCAAAGCATTTTGCTCTTGTCTGTCAGTGGGTACAGTTTGCCATGCCAATAAAAAGAACAGCAAGATAAAACATGATGAAGGACTAATACCTTTGCATTCCTGTCTCCTGCCTTTTCTAGTACAGAGTGATTGGCACATTCTTGCTCCATGACATCTGAGCTATATCCAGGATTACAATATCTTCAGAGTTCTCAGGGAGTCTGCTGAGCAACCTACCACTTACCCAAACCCTTCAACTTGGGCCTAATAAGACATTATTTTCTCTACATTAATGATCAATTACATTTTCATTGCTAATTTATTAACCACATCTCTTTTATTAAGTTTACTTTCTGTCCCTAAGCCATAAAAAAGAATGAAATCTTACTATTTGGGACAACATGGATAGACCTTAAGGGTATTATGCTAAGTGAAATAAGTCAAACAGAGAAAGACAAATGCCATATGATCTCACTCTATGTGGAATCTAGAAAAACAAAATAAATAAGTGAACAAACAAAACAGAAACAGATTCTTAGATACAGAGAACAAATTGATGGTTGCCAGATGGGAATGGGGTGGGGTACTGGGTAAAAAAGGTGAATGGGGTTAAGAAGTACAAATTGGCAGTTACAGAATAGTCACGGGCATGTAAAGGATAGCCTAGGGAAAATAGTAGAAATATTGTAATAACAATGTATGCCAGATGGGTACTGGAAATATCAAGGGGGTTACTTTGTAAGTTACATGTAATGTCTAACCACTATGTTGTACACATGAAACTAATATAATGTTGAATGTCAACTGTAATTGAAAAATAAATAAATAATAATAAAAAGATTACTTTCCATTCTTTGCTCTTTGTTTTAAAACCTATCTTCCATTTGCTCTTCCAGGCCAATACTCTTTAATTTTAACAGCAATATCCTTCTTGCACTCAGCTACTGAATAATTAATTATTTTAAAAATTAGATTTCTTACTCCAAAATACCTGGTTTTGTACTATTTTTATTATGCAATTTGTGATGTAGGTGTCTCCTTCAGCCACCTGTTCTCTGAGCTCACCTGTTCTCCCTCCCTGGGGTTACGGTAGAGATTTTCTTTGCCTGCTCCTGTTTCTCTTCATCCTGTGAGCTCAAGTCAGTTTAAAGGGAACCTTGAGCAGTAGCGACCTTATGAGGAGTTGGAGGCACAGGTTCCTGCCAGCAAAGTGGCCACCTTGGGTAAGGCACCGGAAGGGAACATGTCTTCTCCTGGGAACGCTCAGCAGGGAGTCCTTCTGCCAGCCTCAGGGAGGCAGAAAGTCAGCCCACCGGGCATCTTCTCCCACAGTTCCCAAACCTGGCAGCCCAGAGGTTCTCTTAAGATGACATGCACACACTCTTGGGGTCACAGACCTCTGGGGGCCATGCAATTCTACCACCCTCATTCCGAGGTGCAAGTCCTGCACCTGTTCGGCCTCCTCTGGCCCCTGGCAGAGCCTGAGGGTCACAGCCTTCCCGTCCTGTCCACTTGCAAGCCCGGCAGCTGTGCGCCCGGGACAGCTGGTGGTGGATCAAGAGGAGCTGCACAAGGAGGGCATCAGAAGTCCTCGCTCACTGCCAACTTCCCAGAATCTCCTTCACTAGATGCAATTTTAAGAATCTTAAAATTCTTTCTGATAAAATGTCATTGTTCGCTTATCTCCTTTTAAAGAGTAGCATTTGGCTGCAGCTCAAATCTTTCAGCCAGGACTCTTGAGAACCAAGAGATAATTCTTCAGTTGGCTTGAGGATTTGGGGACAAAAGACCTTTTATTCTGATAGTTGATTCTGTTTCAGGAATCTATCAGGCTCTCAGATAGTCACTAATGTTTCCACATCTCCACATCTCTGCCCTCGTGGAGCTGGTTTGGGAATGTTAATTGCCAGGGCCAGTTAGGGGGAAAGAGTTACAAGAATGTCAATCACCATTTTGTATGGGAATGTCATAGGGATGATCATAACAATGCTCTCTCACATTTATTAGGCATTACTATATATCAGACTGTCTTCGAAGAAAGTATTTTCTGCAAATAATGCCATCAAATTATCACAATAACCCCAAAGCCACCTTGCCGATGTGATACAAGGTGAAGGAATAGTCAGAAGAGAGACAACGGGACCATCTCAGCATTCTAAAGCCAGTAGTGCGAGTCAGTGTGACCGGCAGGCTGTCGTTTCTTCTGCTGGAGTAAAGGTCTCCAGACTTGGGGTTGCAGAGGAACATTAACATTGGCATAATTTGGTAATGAGCATAGGCCTGCCAGCATTTTTGTTGCCAAGTGTCTTCACTTGGAAACATCTACTATCTAGTTCATAAAATGAAATATTAATTTCAAAAAAGTAGGAAAGCCCTAGCCACTTTGACTCAGTGGATAGAGCATTGGCCAGTAGACTGAAGGGCCCCAGGTTCGATTCTGGCCAAGGGCATGTACCTTGGTTGCAGTCTCGATCCCCGGCCCCAGTCAGGATGCATGCGGGAGGCAACCAACGGATGTGTCTCTCTCATATCTATGTTTCTCTCTGTCTCTCCTTCTCCCTTCCACTCTTTCTAAATATCAATGGAAAAATATTCTCCATGAAGATTGACAAAACCAACAAAAAAAATATAGGAAAAGACAAAGTCTCATAATTTTAAAAGCAAATAAATATAAACTTTATGAAAATCTCACCCAAATGTGAAAATGTTACCACCAACTGGCATCACATCACAGAGAAACTTTTGGAAACCAATTGTTGGGGGAGCTTCAGCTGCCGAGGTATTTCCCTCCAGGAGAGAAAAAGAGGGGTGGGAGTAGGCTCAATGCTAGAGCCAGCCCTGCAGCATGCCTATGTCCCTTCTGGTTTCAAAGGGAATCCACCTAGCAAGTGTCATCTGCCTCCTTCATGTCTGAACAAGATAACAATAGAAGCAGCCACAGGGCTGTAATGGTGACAAATGATTCCACAAAAGAATAAACCACTAAAAGCCCCATCTTTCCTCCTTTCGGTAGAGTGTTCTGTGCTCCAGCTCTGGAGCCAGGCTGCTGAGTCGGAATTCCAGCTCCACATTTTACTAGCTTAATAATCTTGGGCAATTTTCCTAACACCTCCAAGCCTCAATTTGCTCAGCAAAATGGGGATAATAATACCTCAAAGAGTCGTGAGGTTTAAACAAGATGATGCATGTAAATGTTTACTTAAGTGAAGCTTATTAAAATGCCAGGTCATATTACTATTGAGCAACGACGGTGCTCCAGGCATATGCTAAGTGCTGAGAATAAATAGGTGGTTACCAAAAAAATGGCCACATCAATCCCCTCATTCTCTCCTGCAGCATGACTTTGCTGATCCTGCCATCAAAGGGTGGAGTCTATTTCCCCACCCCATCAGCCAGGGCGTCCTTGTGTCTTGCTTTGGCTGAAGTGCTGCTGCATGACTTCTGGACTAAGATTAAAGAGACATGGCACCTTCCATTTCTCCTTCTTGGGAGCCAGCTGCCATGTAAGAAGGCTCCAGCTGGACTATTGGATGATGACAGACCTCTGGAGAGAGAGAACCTACACGGAGGACAACTGAGATGCCCCAGCCGACAGCCAGGACCAAGGCCCCAGATATGTGAGAGAGGTCATGGTAGGTACTCAGCCCCAGCTGAGCCACCTCACCTAAATGCCTCACCCCAGAGTCATGGGCAATTCAATGCTTTTAAGGCATTAAGTTCTGGGGTGGTTTGTGACGCAGCAATAGAAAACTGAAACAAAAAACATAACCCAATCCATAGTGGAAACGAACAGAGACCCATAAACCACTCTCAGATCACATAGAAAATACTATGATAGAGGCACTAGGCCTATGCCACCTACTGTGGGCACACAGAGAAACAATGATTCGTCCTGCCGGAGCCAGAGAGTTGAAAAAGAGAAGACCTGGGAGGTTGGAAGGGACCATCAAAGCTACCTGAGTAGGCACAGCCCGAAAAATAGAAGGGAATTTCTGCTCTCCACAAAGGGCATGCCACTTCGCAGGCAGGGGGAGCTGGCAGGTCGGGACACCTCAGAGGGATGTATGTTCCTCTGCTATCTAGCTGAGCCTTTCTAATGAAAGGGACAGATATAAATTTTACTTAAGTCAAGGATGGCCTGCCATTATCTTGTCATCTGTATGTATTTTGTGTTCCCAACAAAAATTGTACATTCCTTAAGAGCAGATGTTCCCTTTATTTTGTCTTATTTTCTACCCCTATTCCCACTCTGCCCATCCTACCCCCTAGCAAGGTGTTTTGCCTGAATATATGTCCAGTAAATACACAGAAAATGATGGATTCATGCAATCTTATCCTTGAAAAAAACTTGTAGCTCTTCTAGTTTAAGCTCCCCCACAAAGTCCTTCAAAGCTAGACAGCCCCAGCCTTGGCCACTGCTGACTGGTCAGTGGATAAATGTTATATACGTCCCCTGCCCCACCCATGCAAGGATACAGAGACAAGCTTGCTACCGGAGCCTTCACGAACCCTCAGGCTGAAGCAGGTCTGAAGACCTTACCACTCTCATGAGTCTTTGTGCTCCCCCTTGATAGGAATTCTCCAAGTACTTAATGAGTATCTGTCCCTTTGGACTATACACTTGGAGTGCATGGAAGCATTTACCCTGCTCTTTTCCAGACTCTCAAAGCCTAGAGTAGTGCCTGCCACAGAGTGTGTGTTGTGTGAATGAATGAATAAATGAATTACTGAATCCAATTATAAGACATGGTGTCAGAGACCTGGCATTTATTGATTTATAATGTCTGGATATTTATGCTATAGCCAAATAAATAGCCAAATTCATGCAGGAAAGAGGTCCAAACATCTGTGTTCTATATATAATCTATATAATTTCCATAATAATAATTAATATAAGTTGAATGCTTACTGTATGCCAGGCACTGCTCTAAGTACTTACATATGTTTACCTTGTTTTACACACAGGGGATTTCATTAAGGTAGTTCCTATTACAATCCTGATTTATAGGTGAAAAATGTGAGGCACAGAGAGATTCAGTAACTTGTCCGAAGTCACACAGCTGGTAAGTAGCTGAGCTTGGATTCAGACCCAGGCAACTGCACCTTATAGAGACTTCCCTTTACACCGCACAGTAATGCTTCTCTTAATGAGATTCCATTAAAATTAAAGAAAGAGCAACAGAAGACTCAGCTGACAAGATATGGCCACTTTTCCCCATGAGTTATTTTGCCCAGTCCCAGCTATGTGTGTGTTGAAGACTGGCTGTGTGTCTTTTGCAGCCTGCAAGGACTAAAAACAAGTCCAAGAGAGTACTTCTGGGTGGGAAGGAGTCCGGGCATGGCAACAGCCATTGAGTGCTCAACATAGATAGCACGCAGGGGATCCTTTGAATGAAGCTATTGGAGGATCTCAATGATGGGGCAGGGGCTCCTTCCAGAGAAATGCCCTTCTTTTTGAAAGGGTGGGGCCTCGTGGGCAGGGCCAAACACGTCTTGAGAGGAAGCATCAATTCTAGGTCCACCTCTGTCATCCACCAAGTGCTGGGGAAGTTTAGGGTCACATCCATCCACACCCAAAATCCCAAGCTCTTTCCCAGCAGCAAAATGCTACAGATGCTTTTGGAATTTACATGGAAACCTAACAGTTCCAGGAAAAGCAGTTCTAACAGCTCATGACCACTCTTCAGTCTAGTTCCCAATGATGACCAAGTGCAGGCGGCAGCAGCTCGCGATCTTCAAGACAATTAAACCGAGTCAAGTCTTGATGGGCATTGGGTCTTGTATTAGCAACAATATAGCTATGAGAACTACAAACACAGCTTGCCAGACCAGAACTCTCTTACGTGATTTGTTTTTCATAAGCAGAGAAAGAGCCACAGTTATCACACTGTGTTTGGTGTGAATTTTTTCTTAATGTTCTGGCAGATGTCAACAGAAATAGCAGGAAGGAGAAACTGCCATTATAAAGCTTTCGTTTCTATATTGGTAGATGTCAAAACTTTCTGAAAAGAAGTGCTCTCCAAAGTCTCAGTTTGATTCTTTAGTCCTTTGCCCACATAAATGAAGCACATGTGAGAACTTGAATGGCCCCACTCACCAAAGTGCTTCAGTGAAAGCAAAATTAAAAAATAAGTATCGCCTGGCCAGTGTGGCTCAGTGGTTGAGCGTTGACCCAGGAACCAAGAAGTCATTGGTTTGATTCCTGGTCAGGGCACATGCCCGGGTTGTGGGCTCGATTCCCAGTGTGGGGCGTGCAGGAGGCAGCCAGTTGACATGTTCCTCTCTCATTGATGTTTACATCTTTCTATTCCTCTCCCTTCCTCTCTCTCTAAAAATCAATAAAAACATATTTTAAAAAATAAGTGTCTGTGTTGAGAGTTCCACAATCTCCACTTGAAGGCAAAGGAAACCAGATCCACAAGAAGGAAAAAGGAAGAAGACTCTAAGGTTAAAGGAAAACTCATTTTCCACATCTCTTCTCCTGCCACCCTTCTCATCTCTGGTCATTCTGCTTGGTGTCCAACTGGCATCGATCCACTTGGAAGTCAACACTAAGAGTTTAAAATACAGTGACACCCTCTGTTTTCAGCTTTGCTGCATAGCAAAAAAAAAAGAAGAAGAAGAGAGAGAGAGATAGGAAAGACGACAAAAGCCCTTATTAGAAGCTGCCTGATTCCGTTGAATGTAATCAATTTTCTGGTAGACAATGTTAACAAATCTGTGACTTTGTTCTTCTGTTCCCAGTCCCTCCTTGTCCACCCAGCCTCTCCAGCACTGGGTTCATACTCTGAAAGCAGATTGGCCTCTAGGAAGACCCTTGCTGGTCAATTTTCAGCCTTGTGATCATGGGCAGGTTGGTTAACCTCTCATTGCCTTTATTCCCTCTTTTGTAAAATAAGGATAATAAATTGTAACAAGACATAGAGTGTTGTTATAATTGAGCAAATGGGTTAGTGGGTGCAAAGAAAATCAGCAGAGAAGCACCTAGGAAACTCCAATTTTCACCATTAGTAATGTTATTCTTTTTATTAACCACCCTCATCTCACCAGTCAATGAAAAGGATCTGTTAGCCAGTATTTGCACCAAGGCAGAAGCTCATTGACTTTAGTGTGTAAATTGGTGATGGATTTTTATGTTCCACTTTATATCTCTAATTGTGACATGAAAGGCTGTTTCCCTAGGTTACACTTATTCAACAAACTTTTACGAAGAACATATAGTATGCTGGGTACTATGTATTCCCAGTACATAGGGGGTGCTCAGGAAATGTTGACTGGTGGATGAATGGATGAATGAATGAATGAACAAATGAATGACCCTCTCACAGATGTAATTGCAGAGGCTTGTCTGTCCCTTCATTTCAGCTCCTTCCAGATCTGGGTGCTCCCCACTCCTGCCCAGGGCTGCAGAGCCCCTGGCTTCAGCCCTTCTCCTGTTTCCCTGCTTGGCTTCCAACCAAGAAGCTCTGACAAAGAAGCAGTCATTAGAACACATCCTCTTTGTATTACTATAGTCAGGGGTTATAAAGGATGCTCAAAAAGAATGCATCTCACATGCATATGGAAAGTATCTTCACCCTTTACTCCAATCAAGGACCTATTCTTATTTTGCCCCGTATAACAGAGCCATCTCCCAAACTTGAATTACCAAGTGAGAAAGGAATACTTTGTACAGAGCTGTGGCATCTGTGCTTTGACAGGCTCTGGGAGTAATCCAGCTGTATTTCCATCTTTATTTCCACAGAGTAGACATTGATTGATTTTGGCCACTAATACCAATCTTCCCTTATTTTGGTGATTACAGTCATACACCCTCTTCTGCAAGGCCCCACCTAAAGTCTCCAAAATGGAACAAGTGTCACAGCCTGGACTAGCAGGGCACCCAACCCACAGAGACACAGGGATGGGTGAGGGAGGGTCCCTGACTCAAGTTGATCTAATCAAGATAAATCCCAGGACTCAAACAGGTGATTCCAGGATGAAACATTCTCTTCTTTTACATGGACTATGCACTGGGGGAGATTGACCCTGGAACTATGGGGGCCAGAAGATGGCACCTAGGAATGAAGCAAATACAGGGAAAGACAGATCTGAGGCCCAGGAAAAGATTGCTTTGATGATTTCACTTGAGCCCTGAATCAACCCATGCGGGAAGCCAGATTTCCTCTGGATATTAAATGAACTCCCTTGTCCCTGCTTAAGCCTGTCAAGGTTCAGTTTTTATTTATAACCAAAGAGTCCTATGTTACCCACAGATCTTGTCACAGGGCCTAAAGTTTCACATTACTTATTCCTTTGTATTAATCCAGGAAATAAAGCTGTAAAATTGCAAATGTGTTCTAAGCAATCAGCCCAAGAGGTCTTTGTAGTTTGATAACTATCATTTTCATGTATTTGGTAATATTCACAATTAGACTGTAAGCACCCAAGGATTTAACCCAAAACTACATTAAACACATAGCCTAAGACACTCTTTCTAGGTAATCTCCCTTGGTAGAGAGCAGTAACTTGAACACGGGAAGGTGGCTTAAACTTCTTGGATGTGTGGGGCTTGCAATGAGCTATAAATGGATAGGATTGTAGAGATAAAGGTAAAAGGAAAAATATTTTTTGTAAGTATTTTGTTTCCAGTGACTTCCACAGACATTATGGACCATAAAAGAAGAACCCAGAATTCAGTTACCTCAGCTGGATTGTCAGTAAGTCAGTTTTTCAAAGTCTTTGTCCAAAGTTGGCAAATAAGTGGAGCTTTATGAGCCCATGAGCCTGAGATTCTTTTATTCACTCAGTCAATGCTATTTATTGAGCACCTACTGAATACTAGATGCTGTTACTGGGCACTGGAGATTCGAATGAGCACATTTCTTTCACCCAAGGCTTAAAGTCCATGAGTAATGCTGACAATTTCCCCCACAACTATAACAGGGTATTACTGATGCCTTTACAGAAATGAGCTTGTGGCAATGATAAGGGCACCAGCCCCAGGCTAAGAGATGGAGAAAGGGACTCAGGACCAAGTGGTTTTTGAGCAGGCATAAGCCAAGCAAATGGGGAAGGGATGGCAATGCAAGAGAGAATGATATTGGCAAAAATACAATAGTATGAGAAATGCTGGGACATTCAGTGAACTGGATTTGGTCAACTGAGCTCCCGTGCAAGAGTGGAAAACAGTGCGAGAGAAAGCAAACACCTCATCATAAAGGATTCTTTCTGCCAAGCCAAGGACAGCATTCGATTGGGGAAGCCTTCAGTGGCTCCCCATTTGCTACAGAATAAAATCTAGAATTCTGGGATCCTTGAATCAAGACCAGCGAGACGTGATTTTGCTTTTTCACACCCAGCAGAAAAGAGAACAAAATATATGAAGAATGCAGAGCCTGAAGACACTCCCTGATATGGCATTTTGTTCACATCCGCTGTATCTTTTCCCTTATCTCTACTTCCCAGGTAACCCTGGGCCCAGGAGATGAGAGGAACCACAAATATCCTCCTCCAAGTCCCATGCTCAAACCCCCCCCCCCACTCCCAACAAGCCATACTCAGCTTAGAATCATTTTTCATTTGGTATGAAGTCATTTTTAAAGTGCCTGCTTTTCATTAGAAAGGTAACACGATAGTCCCCGCGGGGATGCATCTGAGGCAGAAGTGAAACAGCCTTTTCCTTCAGGCGGCGGCCTTTTCCTTCCCTGGTTTTCCTGAGAATAAGCGTTGCTGAGTCTTTTGTTCAGAAAACTCTGCCTGAATCTTGGACTCTGTGGTGTTTGGTGTTGTTGCTTTGTTTGTGTACTGATGTTTGTTTTGATAGGCATCTTTTCATAAAATGGGCCCGGTCCAAAAAACATTGGCTCTTTTCCCACGTCTCTGCCGTGGGTCAAATGTGTCCCAGGTGTGGCTCCCTCAACATTCAGTGTACACATGATTCTCATTACACAATTCCCAAGGGCTGTGAAAACATTTTCTTGAGCCTCCTCCAAACAGCCACAACTATGAACTGGTAAACACCAGTTGGAAAAGCGCTGTTTATTTCAAATGTAACGTGGGCAGTCCCTCAGCCCAATGCCTGCTCAGGCTCCACGTGGCTTCAGTGCCCTCCTGTCCATCACAACCAAGCTGTCTCCTACCCCATCATGCTTCTTGGGTTTCTCAAGAGTCCCTCGGTCCTGCCCTGGAATCTCTGACTCCAAGGCACAGGAGCACCAAAAGCATGTGCAGGCGGCAGGAGGGCCAGACCTTCTGGTGCCCGCATCATCATTTCACTCCCTTGCTCATTCTTCAACATGCTTATTGAGCCTTTAAAAAATATTGTCATTTAATAATTATTTAACTAAAATCCGTCCATGGAAAGAAATGGACAAGATCACTAAGGGAAACGTGGTTTGTAGAAAAAGCACTGGACCAAGAAGAGGGAGGAGCACTGTGAAGGAATGCTTTGGGACCGTGTTAGGAAAGTTCTTTTTCCTCTCTGGGCCTTTGTTTCTCCATTTGTAAAGTGAGGAGTTAGGTCAGATGGTCCCTAAGCTGCTGAAATATTATGATTGGAATACTTGTTGAAATGCTATGATTCTATTATGTTGAATCTGGGTCATTAAAAGTAAAATTGTAAATTGAATTTGACTCATAATGGCATCTTCTTTGTGAAGCAGATATTGAGAAACCAAAATCTCACATTTGTCATCAATAAAAATAATCACTTTTAGAGTGGGAATGAAGGGGGAAACCTTAAGTCGTGTATAATACATAGACTAGAAATTAAGATGGGTTTTTCTTTCTCTTTTAAGGAACTGAGCATGAAAGTATTTCTGTAAAAGTCAAACTTGGCCTATCTGGTAAAGTCAGATTCTTCTCTGACTCTAGAGGGTTGAAACCATTCCTAGCAGCAAGCAATAGCAGACATAAAAAATGGAGAACGAAGTCATCAGAAGCATGGCCAAGCTCCTCCACGCCCCACACCATCTCCTGATAATTCCAAGAGAGCCATCAGATAGAACCACCACACTGGGAACCCTGGGCCTGACCTAGGAAGGCAGCCTCCTGCCTTGGTCAAGCTCCTCTAAAGAGAAAAGAAAGAGGAACAGAAGGGCAGCTTAATATAGACACCCGGTTACCAGAACTTATATCTGAGTTTAATTGGAGCCCCTGAGGAGGGCTGCTTTTGCAGGTGAGGCCAGAGAAGATGGCACAAAGATAAAAGAAGTCAGAATGGTTGATAGCAGTAAGGTTCTAAAAAGCATCTCTCAGGCCCAGGATACTACTTGGGGACTAGAGGTATGGGGATAGGGTCCAAGATTCAAGGAATCTAACCATAGTTTCAGGATGCTGGTCCCAGCAAGAAACTGGATTGCCAACTTTGAACCCAGTCTACTCTCCAGTGATAGATGGGGCAGGATCTACTGAATCAAAGCTTTCCTGGCAGGATGGGCTCCAGAACCTGATGGTGGTATCAAGACTTAATGAGGAAATAAAAGTCCATCCTGTCCATCTTCCCTCCCCCAAGCTGCTCCTACTCCACTCTTCTTCCACCAGTTTAGACACTTGTCTTTATTACCTATTTACTGTCCTGCCCCTAGCTGGGACCTGAGTTCTCATTTAGTTGGCCTGAGCTTAATCCTCACCTTTCCCTACACATTACATGCTACAGAGCCATGGGAAGGCTACTGCTCCTTGCTGACCCTTGGGATATTGTCCTGCCTCCAGCCCCCAGCCAACACCTTAGCAAATACTGTGAAATCCAGACAGGATCGGGATTCTGGACACCAAATCCAGGTGTTCTAGTTTTTTAGTCATTTTTAAAAACATATTTGACATCATCAATAGAGACTTGAACCTACTTCAGACAGTTTCCATTAGGAATCTCCAAATGAGTGCAGTGGCAAGCCATCCTATGGGTATCTCACACTTCTCAGAGGTTCTTGATCATTAATCAATTCCAAGGCAATCACTCAGGACACACTTATAGCCACACTCAATCCTGACAAATAGAGTTCCAAGTCCTTAGATCTGTGACTCCAAGTTCTAAGTCATCCTGGACCTTCTGGATTTTCATACCAAGTCCTCCTGCTTTGGGGCTTCACATCTGCCAACGTTGGTCATCTCACACAGGGAAACATTAAAGGTCAAGGATTTTTAGGGCCATATCCATGCTCTGAGGCTTCAAGAAAATAAAGGAATACAAATATATAGTTAAAAACTGAGGTTAAGCCCAGCTGGTGTGGCTCAGTGGTTGATCATCGACCTATGAACCAGGAGGTCATGGTTCGATTCCCAGTCAGGGCACATGCCTGGGTTGCAGGCTTGATCCCCAGTGGGGGTAGGGGGTGCAGGAAGCAGCTGATCAATGATTCTCTCTCATCATTGATGTTTCTATCACTCTCTCCCTCTTCCTTTCTCTCTGAAATCGATTAAAAATAAAACTGAGGTTAAATATTTGCACCAAACAATTTAACATTTTTAATGCAAAAAATTAAAATGCAATATAATTATGCTACTCACAGCACAAAAGATTAGTTAGAAATATTAGTTTGGTCCTAGGCAGTTTGGCTCAGTGGATAGAGTGTCAGACTGCAGACTGAAGGATACCGGGTTCGATTCTGGTCAAGGGCACATGCCCGGGTTGCAGGCTGAATCCCCAGTGGGGAGCATGCAAATGGCAGCCAATTGATGATACTCTCTCATTATTGATGTTTCTATCTCTCTCTCCCTGTCCCTTTCTCTCTGAAATCAATAAAAATTATTTTTTTAAAGAAATATTAATTGTAGAGACCCTGGTCTGGTAATGGGATCCAAAGTTTAAATTATTTCCATTTGGCCTTTTACACTATACATAAATTCATTTTGATGTGAACTCAAAGGTATAAATTGGAGGCCCGTGGTGAAAATGAGCCCTGTTTTGATTGAGCTGTGGCCCCCACTTACAGATGAATTCTTATCTCTTGAGCTCACCCCTTCGAAATTAAACCCCACCTCAGCTTGTCAAACTACCGCTGCTCTGCACCCTGTGAGGTTGGAGGTGCTTAGACACACTCCAGCCCTGATGATTAACACCAGTAGAAGTAACCAGAGGAGTGGTAATACAAAATGTATTCAATTTGATTCCCATATGCATTCCCCTCCCTCTCTCATTCGGGCCATGACTAGATTTTTGACTTGTTTTTTCCAAAATAATGGAGGTCTTTTGTGGGGTTGGAACGATGGATAATGAGGAAGAGAATATGAAAAGTTCATTAATAAAGGTCATTCTGGCTTCTGGACATGCAGGAGGAAGGAAGCTCTCCCACTTTTTCTGATCCTTCTAGGCTGCCTGCTGAAAGCATCCTGAAAGATGAGGCTACAAAAATGTCCATAAGAAGTTGAATCCACAGCAATGCCAAACGTAGCCAGACTTTCCATCTAGTCCCCAACTACCAGCCCTTGAATATTACAGTGGATAATGCTCAGGCTTTTCAGGCCTCCCAGTACGGTTTCCTATGTTGACGAAATCCCTTCCTTTGTGAGTCTTTGTAAGTAAGGGCTCCTTCCCCCTACTAAAGATGAAAAACATTTATATTCGTTTTCCCAGCCCTCTCGGCAGCTAGGACATGGCCACATGACTTAAATGTGGTCAGTAAGTGGCACCCACCCAGCACTTTAAATCTTAAGGGAGTGACATTGCAGGCTAAGGTCCAATTAAAGTTACTCACAGTGGCTTCAGGGAAATGGGCAGTGGCATGGGGAATGGAGTGCTGGTGATGCCAGAGGGCACAGCTCACAGGGGCCATGCTTGTGGTGGGACTGTGGTTGTGCCTCCCCCCTCCCTCTGGAGCCTTGTTCTCCAGGCTTCCTATCAATTGTGCGATTACCCAATAATCTTCCCATAAATCTTTCTTCTGCTTCAGTTAAAGAGAGTCCGCTTCTGCACAAATAAAATACAAATCATGTTGGAAGAGATTGATTTCTATCCCCTTTGTTGAACTCAGGAGTGGCCACATGTCTTGTTGAGTGGAGAAACTGTGAGCAGAAATGACCACGTGCCCCTTCTGGGAAGAAGTTTTAAGAACCAGGCCATGGTTTGCTCTGTCCCTTTTCCTTCAGCCAGAGGGCGGAAAATCATCAATGTTTCAGATAGACCAGGCAGGGGTCAGCCAACTTGGTTTATAAAGGACCAAAAATAAAGACTTTGCTTTATGAGCCATATGTCCCTATTCCAACTACACTATTCTATTGTAGTGCAAAAGCAGCCAAAAATAATACAAAAACTACTGACCATGTCTATGTTTCAATAAAACTTTATTTATAAAAAGAGATGGTAGACTGGATTTAGCCCATGACCCATAGTTTTCCACTCCTGAGACAGAGGCAGCTTTATCA
The DNA here is from genome assembly GCF_000147115.1 of Myotis lucifugus. Taxonomy (NCBI): domain Eukaryota; kingdom Metazoa; phylum Chordata; class Mammalia; order Chiroptera; family Vespertilionidae; genus Myotis; species Myotis lucifugus. The sequence continues at coordinate 215,603 of NW_005871447.1, read as the reverse complement.
GTCTCAATTCTAGAGTAAGGAGATGAGGGGCAGAATACTTGAAACAAGAGTGTAGCATGAGTGAGAAATACAACTTTGTTTTTGTAAACCTCTTAGCTTTGGGGGGTCATTTGTTACCACAACATAACTCAGCTTATCCTGACTGATACATAAGTATACAAAGATCACCTCCATGGGAGCAAACAAAAGTTCATTATGTATGATTTGCTGAGGTTGGATCTATGGAATGAAGCAAAAAACTCTTTTATGTCTCAAGGTCAGAGTCGTCAGTTCTGAGGTACGGCTTCAAATGGACCATCGGTGCCTGCAACCCCATCACCCTGGTCATCACAGAGCAGCAGTGTAGTTCTGTCTCGAATGGGCTGCTGGAATAGAAGCCCAGAGAACTGGATTCTCGTTCTCACTTCACCTGAAATTAGTCATGTGACTCTGAACCGCTCACCTCCCTCCCTGTCTCTCCGGTCCCCCATGTGAAAAACAAAAGGGTGCACCGACCCAGAGGCGTCTTCTTCAACCTCTCCCCTCTCCCACAGCCCTGTTTACCGGATGACTGACAACAACAGGAGGTGCAAAAACGGCCCTGGGTAACAAAAAGCTGCTTTTGAAATCGATCCTGTCTGCTGGCACATGCACGTTGAGCTCCTGGAAAGTTGGGGTCATTTTCCAGACCCACAGGAAGCGGCAGGATGGAGCCAGCCGAGCAAAGCCAAGCCACCGGGATGAAATGTGAGTTCTGTGCCCACGCTTCCCTGCATCCCTACTGAGAACTTAACACTCAGCAGTTTAGTCACTCTTGGCCTTGGGAAGAAATTCCTTCATGCTCCTTGGTTGTTTCCAAAGTATGTTCTCATCTCAGATTCAGTAAAAATATTAAAAAATCGAGGCTGAAAGCAGAAAGGCAGACCCCCTCGTGTTTTTTCTTTAGTGTTATGCTCACAACAGGGTTGAGGACCCTCTTGGAGCCAACAGCACGTGCTGCACCAGACCCAGCCCAGCGTCTGGTGCCAGTGGGGTCTGTGCATGAGAAATTCCAGTTTAATCCCCACGCCGGAGGCTTAATCCCTGAACTCTGAATCAGTCCTTTGCACAGACGGCTCTCGGCCGACTTGTAAATTTCCATCCTCCAAACCATCCCAGGCCAGTCAACTGCTGACCAAGCTCCCGGTTTCGGGGTGAGAGCCTCAGCACAGCCCTGCCTGCATCTCAGGGATAGTCAGGCAGGGAAAGGGGGGTGGGGGGGGAGGCTCAAAGTCCTCTGCTCTAAAGTTCTTTCCCATAACCTGCCACAACGTCTGGGGTTGCCACCATCACTACTGTTCTTTTGTCTGTGGCAGAGGTCAGCAAACTGACTAAATCAAGCCCATTGCCCAGTTTTACAAATAAAGCTTTATTGGAACACAGCCATGCCCATTCATTTCTGTGTTGCCTACAGTTGCTTTCCTGTTACAATGGCAGGGTTCAGTTGTTGCAACAAAGACCGTATGGCCCATAAAACTGAAAATATTTACTAACTGGCCCTTTAGAGAAAAAGAGGGCTGACCCCTCATCCAGTGCTTTCTACCAAAAGTGGTTTTATGTTACATTAACCCATCAACAGCTCTGAAAATAACATCAGAATAACGAATAGGGAGCAAGATCCTATAGATTAGGAGCCAAATTGAATGTGTGTGTGTGGCAGTTTGTGTGCATAGATTAGAAATAAAACCTGGGGAAGAGAAAGCTGAGAGAAAAAATCTTGAATATTTAACAGGTTTAAGCAAAGCGTTTTAACAGAAGACTCTGGAAGATCAGCAGAATTCTGGGCTCTGGGAAGGAAAAAAGAAACTCTATTTACCTATATTATCACTGATATTATTATTAGACACAGTGTTTCACACAAATTACCTTATTTAATTTCCTCTCCGAAGCCACATGAGGCCTTAGGGAGGATGTAACTTTCTATCAGAGGGACCCGAGTTCTGAAAAGTTGACCCAGTGATGGAATTAGAATCCATTTCTTCTATTTTGGAGTTGAGTGCTCTTTTCACAGGGACATTTAGACTTCCTTCAAGATTTGCCCCAGGCTGAACATAGACCAGAACCAGATATGCCCTTCGACAGAGGAACAAAAAGCCTAGTAGAGCCTGATTGGGTTACAGGCAACACGTGCCAACACAGGGCACAGGGGGGAGTGGAGCCAGGCTCACCCCATCCCACTTCCTGCCACACCCAGCACCGCACCAAGCCACAACACATGCCAGACCTGCCCCTGCTGCCCGACTTTCTTTACTCCTGACTTTGGCCCAACACCCAAGATTTAAAATGGTAATGAGAAGCGAAATAAGCCAATCAGAGAAAAACAAGTATCACATGATCTCACTCATATGTGGAATCTAAAGGACAAAATAAACTGACGAACAAAATAGATCCAGAGACATAGAAGCATGGAACAGTCTGATGAATCTCAGAGGGAAGGCAGGGATGGGTGGGAGGGGGGAAGAGATCAATCAAAGAACTTGTACACATATATACATAACCCATAGACACAGACAGTAGTGTGGTGAAGGCCTGGGGCAGGGAGCATTTGAAGGGACCAATGGGGGAAAAAGGAGGACATCTGTAATACTTTCAGCAATAAAAAATTTTAAAATAATGAATAAATAAATGATAATAATAATAAAACATTGGGTGCCTGCCTTTTATATATAACTAGAGGCCCAGTACACAGATTTGTGCACATTGAAAGGAAATTAATTAGCAGGACAGGGCTGGGCAAGACAGGCCAGACATGCCCTGAGCCAACCTCCCTCGGTCCCTCACCGGCCGGCCACACCTGGGGTGGCACCGTGGCTTGAAGGGCGTCTGCTGAGTGAATAGGGTCCCTCTGGCAGGTGGGGTCCCACGGCCTAGCCTGCAGGGACTGGGCCGAAACCAGCAGTCCAACATCCCCCGAGGGGTCCAGGAGTGCGAGAGGGCACTCTGTAAAGTTGCTGTCACTCTGCAGCTCCTGCGTTGAGCATCTGCCCCCTGGTGGTCATTGTGCATCATAGCTACTGGCTGGTTGGCTGGTCAGCTGGTCGCTTAGGCTTTTATATATATAGATATCTGAGCTAACCCTAACAACCCCATGAGGTTGTTGTTACCTCCTTTTTTTATAAGAACACTGAGGCTCAGAGAGGTTAAGGTCACACAGCTAATAAGAGAAGGAACCAGAATACAGATCAGCTTCAAGTCGGTGCTCTTCCAAGTGGCACACCAGCCCCTCAGGGCTGAGACACTAACACAAGGGTCCAATGGGGATGTGGAGGGAAGCAAAGATGAGCACCCACTTCCCCCACATCCGCTGCATTGACAAGGAGGTGGTCCTGGTGACAGTAACTTGGGGAAAGCTGTGGCTGTGGCAGTGAGGAGACAGACCAGGGAAGACGCCCAGCGTTCCTGCCTGAACCCCAAACCTTTCCTCACCTCTCTTTCTTCACAGAATCTATCATTGGTTCCTAAACAACATCATTTTAGTTATTAATATAAGTCTTCAATACACATGCATCATGCTATATAGTTAAACAGGATTTCTACTTAGCAGGTTTGTAAAAGTCAAAGAATTGTGATTAGGCCAGGGGAAAGTCAGTAATTTACAAAGAAAAGAGAGATTTGAATGCTAAACCCAAATAATGGTAGAGAAATTAAAAAAAAAAAACATGGTGTTCTTTCTGCATTTTTCTCCAGATTCCCACATCTTAAGCTACCATTATATGTATTGTGACAAAAAAAGAAAAAAGATGATTCTAAAAAATATCTTTTCAGATTTGTTATTTGAGGTCTAAGGAATTCATTAAATCCCTTACACATTAATTTAAAATTTTTTAATAAAAGCCCCAATTTTTTGAATTTTTCATGTAGCTTTTATTTTTCATCTCTGGCTCTGGTGAATTTCAAGGCATTCGTTTTCCACTATAGGAAAAACAGTCTTAAGAGAAAGTGTGAAATCTCATCTCTCGGGGCTGTCTACACATCTGGGGAGGCGATCAGAGTGAATTCAACCCGCAAAGTCCAGGCTGGCGCTAAATGTGAGCTGCTGGCCGGGAGGAGGAGAAGGAAAGGAAAGGGTCCTGTGATTCTGCACTTGCTCAGAGCAGAACGCATCCTTCCTTCTGTATTCTGAGCAGAAGGGAGATCTCAAACAAACAAACGAAAAGAATATGGACTAGGAAGTTTTCATCTATCTGTTAGCCATATTCTTCTAAGCACATTTGCAGTGTAATACCCGTGTGTGTGTGTGTGTGTGTGTGTGTGTGTGTGTGTGTGTGTCTTCTAACCACAGACTCTCCTCTCCTTTGACTACGTCAACCTGCTGTGCCCCATTATCTCTGGCCTTTGTGGCTTAGAAGGTCAGAGACACTGGTCCCTGGATAAGACCCAGGGAAGGAAGGAAGCTGAAACAAAAATGTTTTCCCAGTGAAGTGACCTGATTACACACAGAGTGACTCTTTCTGAGCATCTCATAACTGCCCCCATTCACTGCTGGAGCCAGTCCACAGAGCAGGGGAGGCCTCCTCCAGCGTCTGCTACTGGCAACACAAAAACTGCAGCCGCCTGGGGGAGGGGGCGTGTGAATGGCAAAGATAGTCCTTTTTCCTGGGCGATTGTGGCTACCAGTGTGCATGGAGAGTTTGGAAGGATGGCCACACCTTCACGTTGACCAGGGGTCCTCCTCAGTTAAGTGTAGTGACGACAAGTGTGGGTTCTGTATCCATTGGGGTTTGAATCTTGGCTCCACCATCTGCAAGCTGCATGACTTGAAACACTGCTTACTAAAGATGCTACCTCAGTTAGTCTTATCTGTGAAATGGGCAGCTGTGCTGAGTGATGTAGTGAAACAAATGAGTGCCCAGAATATAACAGCACCTATTGTTATTGTCTGATATCCTGACCGAGGCCCACAAAGCCCTCATCCCTCCCCAGTCCCTCCAGAACACTCTGACCGGGCCACCATCCATTTCTCAAATAGGCCAAGACCTTTTCTCTCTCGGGCCCCCTGTATTTCCTGTTCCTGCTGCCTGGGACACAATTCCCCTTGCCACCCACGTGTCTGCAACCTTCTCATCCGTACCCACCTTCCCATCCGTACCCACCTGCGTGTGAATGTGCTTTCCTCAGAGACCACCTTGAGACCACCCCTTCTGAAGTCCCAAAGCACTGAAAATCCATGAATGCTTTCCAGAGCATCATCCTAAGAATTCGCTAGATGATACCTTTCCCTATCTGAAATTGCCTCTCCCTTATTCTTTAAAATTCACTTTTTTTAAATTTTTTTATGTTCAGCCTTTCCCACATGGTGTGATGGACTGGTCCCCAGAACCTTCCCAGTTTTATCAGGAAGCCCAGGAAGGTGGGTCACCACACTCCCCCTAGGAGGTTAGGGCAGGTCACTCCTGTAGCTTCAGCTTTAGAAAAGTGTCTGACACAGAGCAGAATCCCAAGGACGATCTGTAGAATGAAGTAAGAAATTCATCATTTTCTCTTAAAAGTTGCTAAAAATTCCTTGTATCTAATCATAAGAGACTCGCGGTTCCTCTTGTTTCAAATCTATAAAGCAGAAAGAATAAAAGTAAGAGTTGCCAGAGTGGTGGATGTTTTGAGCTAGAAGGAGCTTTGCTGGAAGGATGACTCCAGGCCGCTCCTCCCACCCTGGTAGGGAGGGGACTGGGGGAATTGAGGACCCAGACCTGAGAGGTCCTGGTTGCAGACATCAGCAGATCTACAACAGCAACAAGATCTCTCAGGATATGATTTATCTGAATGTGTTATATGTCAGGGATAGAATGTCTAAACCTGCAGAAAATTTTCATAGGAGTTTATTAGAATTTATTTGAGTCAAACAGAGGACACATCTGGATGCAAGATCTCAACAGACTGAGAAAAATGCTTCCCAGAATGACAATTTGCTGTTTCTTTTGTACATTTGGAATTGAGGAGGGAATGTAAGGAAGATTGCATGAATAGGAGAAAACTAGGTGGGGATGGGGTTACAAGGCAGTTAACAAGATTATGTGCTCTCCTGAGGGGTGGTCATGCTTTTCAAGGGGTCTGAAAAAGAGGCATTTCAAAAGTGTATTAGCCTAGATGCACAAAAACGATGTACAGGGCGTGTTTAACGCAAAGATAACCTTTTACTAGGAAAGTTATAGTCCTGAGGTATGACCTGCCCAGTTAGGAATTTATGATCTGATTGCCCTGTGAGGTTACTTTCAGTTAGATTTATTACAGAGTCCAGTTTTTATCCACATATATGGACTATAAAGCAGTATTTTGATGTAAGGCATTTACATTATTTTTTTAATTAAATCTTTATTGTTTAGATTATTACAGTTGTTCCTCTTTCCCCCCCTCCCCCGCTCCATAGCTCGGTTCCCACCCCACCCTCTGCCCTTAACCCCCGCCACTGTCCTCATCCATAGGTGAAAGATTTTTGTCCAGTCTCTTCCCGCACCCCCCACACCCCTTCCCCCCCCCAAGAATAGTCAGTCCACTCCCTTTCTATGCCCCCTGATTCCATTATATTCACCAGTTTATTCTGTTCATCAGATTATTTATTCACTTGATTTTTAGGTTCACTTGTTGATAGATGTGTATTTGTTGTTCATAATTTGTATCTTTACCTTTTTCTTCTTCTTCCTCTTCTTAAAGGATACCTTTCAGCATTTCATATAATACTGGTTTGGTGGTGATGAACTCCTTTAGCTTTTTGTTATCTGTGAAGCACTTTATCTGACCTTCAATTCTGAATGATAGCTTTGCTGGGTAAAGTAATCTTGGTTGTAAGTTCTTGGTATTCATCACTTTGAATATTTCTTGCCACTCCCTTCTGGCCTGCATAGTTTCTGTTGAGAAATCAGCTGACAGTTGTATGGGTACTCCCTTGTAGGTAACTGACTGTTTTTCTCTTGCTGCTTTTAAGATTCTCTCTTTGTCTTTTGCTCTTGGCATTTTAATTATGATGTGTCTTGGTGTGGTCCTCTTTGGATTCCTTTTGTTTGGGGTTCTCTGCGCTTCCTGGACTTGTAAGTCTATTTCTTTCACCAGGTAAGGGAAGATTTCTGTCATTATTTCTTCAAATAGGTTTTTAATATCTTGCTCTCTCTCTTCTTCTGGCACCCCTATAATTTGGATGTTGGTACGCTTGAAGTTGTCCAGAGGCTCCTTACACTATCTTCATATTTTTGGATTCTTTTTTCTTTTTGCTTTTCCTGGGTGTTTTTTCCTTCTTCGTATTTCAAATCTTTGACTTGATTCTTGCAATCCTCTAGTCTGCTGTTGGAACTCTGTGTAATATTCTTTATTTTAGTCAGTGTATGCTTAATTTCTAGTTGGTCCTTTTTCATAACCTCGAGGGTCTCACTAGATTTCTTGAGGTTCTCACTAAGTTTATCAGTGGTTTCTAGAAAATTTTTGAAAAACCTTAAAAGTGTGGTTTTGAACTCTATATCCAGTAGTTTGCTTTCCTCCATTTCTGTCATTTGTGACCTGTTTCTTTGTCTCCGCATTTTTTATGCTTCCCTGTGTTGATAGAGTGGCTTTCTATGCTAGGTGTCCTATAGGGCCCAGTGGCTCAGCCTCCCCAATTACCTGAGGTGGACACTCTTGGTGCACCCCTTTGTGGGCTTTGTGCACAGTCTTATTGTAGTTAAGCCTTGATTGTTGTAGGTATCACTGGGAGGAATTGGCCTCCAGGCCAATTGGCTGTGAGAATCAGCTGTGTCTGCAGTGGGAGAACTTCTGTCCTGGAGACACCCTTCTGGGGCAAGACTTGCTTCAGTGGGGCTTTGGTACTCACTGAGTCTGCCCCCTGAGTGTGTCCCTTATGGTTCTGAGGAGTTGTAATCTGGATGGTCCCACTCTGACCACTGGGTTCACTGGCTCCTGGATCTAAGGAGGTGCTAATTTAGCCTCTGCCTGAGGCTACCCAGCAGGAACCCAGCTGTGAAGCAATGCAAGCTGCTGTGGGGCCTTGGGCCATCTTTTGGATGTTCTGGGTTTCTCTAACCCAGCTGCAGTTGGTTAGGTAATTTTCAGATTGCAAAGGGCCAGGCCTTTTATATGCAAAAGCCTCTGCACACAGCTTGGGTGGGGCGGGGTCTCAGAGGATCAACAGGGCGGAGCAAGCAGCTATGGCTGCTTCTCAGTCCTGCCCTAAGAGGCCCCGCTTCTCAGTGTCCCGGTAATTGCTGCAAGCACCTCTGAGAGAAATCCGCCCTCGAGTTCCGACCAATGTCAGACAGTCCAGTTTCTCCTGTATGAGTCTGGGTCCCCAGAGACTCACCCGGAACTGGAGTTCAGAGCAGTCGGGAGCTTGAGACTCTGCCCCCCCCCATTGAAAAAGACAACCGTGTCCTCAGCTGCCAGCCCTTTCCGCGTGTGCCTCCATACCTCTGCACTTTACTTCCACACCTCCTCTGAGTCTCAGTGTGCTTTTCTCTTTCCTTCTAGTTGTAGAATTTCCACTCAGCCAGCCTTCCTGTGGTTCTGGATGATGTCCATTTCATCTTTTAGTTGTATTTTTGAAGTGGTTGTGCGAGGCAGCAATTTCTGGTGTTTACCTATGCCGCCATCTTGGTTTCTCCCCTACATTATTCTTTTTTAATATATGTTTATTGATTTCAGAGAGGAAAGGAAAAAGAGAGATTAAAACCTCAGTGATAAGAGAGAATCATTGATCGGCTGCCTTCTGCACATCCCCGACTGGGGATTGAGCCCACAACTTTGAAATGTGTCCTGACCAGGTATTGAACGGTGACCTTCTGGTTCATAGTCCATGCACAACCACATTATTCTTTAGTTATAAGTTTGTGATTATTTTATCTTAGCAGAAATCCAAAATGGAATAGGCTTAATACAGAGTGGGACAAAAGTTGTAAGTACTCAAAACACAGATTTCATTCTTGTGTCATTATTTATTTATTATTGTATTATTTTCCATACAAACAACTGTAAAACTACTTTTGCCCCACCCTGCATAAGGAACTGATCATTTATCTAGAACTCCTACATCAGTTCTAAACTAAAACATTACCGTGACCCAAGTTGCTAATCAATTCAAATTGTTTAAACATATTACATATTTTCATTCCTTTTTAATAAACTCAGCTATACCAGTGCCTCAGAAATGTCTGCCATTTGTCACAGGTGGTTCCATGAGACCATAGAAAAGTTACATCTAAGGATAAAAACACCTATGGAGGAAATCACACACACCAAATTTTTGGTGGGAATTTGTTGATTGCTGAGAAGAACAAGAAAATAATACAAAAAGGGTTCCACCTCCATCTTGAGTGGTCTTCACAGTTTGGTGACACAAGCCCCTATAGCCAGCCAGGTTGACAGCTGTCCTTGTTCATGTACAGTGGACAAAGGGAACGAAATGTCGCCCTATTCATTCTGAGACCCAAATTCCACACATGCATTTTAAAAATAAAGTCACCTTGGAACAAGTTTTAACCTGATGTGAAGGCTGGTACTCATCCTAGTCCCCTCTAGCATGTGTTTAGAAAGCACTCCAAAATTTGCAGTGGGATTTCAGAAATAATTTTGCTTGTACTCAATAGCAGTCCAAAAGAACTATTATTCTGCTTATACACAAAATATCTGTAATTTATCAAAAGCGTGCTTTGTGAAGAAAAGCTCAGTGAAATAAGCTGACTACCCCAAGTCTACACAGCTATGATGCTGGAGAGTGGAATTCCAACTCAAATTCTCTTTCTTTCCCCCCATTTGTCTGTACACACGTGTGTAACACATACACAAAATGATGTGAAGTAACTCATCAAAAGAAAATTCCCATACATGCATTTTATTTCCCAATTTACTATTGTCAGTGCTGCTTTGGGAAGAAGATAGAAGAAAAGAAGACCCTCAGACCAATGTATACTTTTTTGCGAAATGCACACCCAATGCAAATTACACAGTAAAGTTAGCCGAGGGGCGTAATTTGTTACACAAATAAACAAACACTATTTGGTTCCGTCTGTGGCTACTGCAGTTATAATGAAAATCTAAAAACAACTGTAATGTTTCTAACCATAAAATTATAAGGCAAGAAAGTGGATTTAGATAACTGTAAGAGCCTTAATTGTATGTTTGTAAACTCACAGACAAAGCTTCTACTCAAATTTAGCTCCGGCTCAAATAGCACATCCAAAGCCCAAGTTTTATTTCTCCCTTTCTTCTGCCATATGGGCCTAAGACCCCAAGCATTAGAAAATTCCATCCTTCTGAAAGTGTGTGTGCTGGCGATGGAGGGGAAGGAAGAGAGAAATGCAGCTTAATGCGGCCAACGAAGCCACAGAGACCAGATTTATTGATTTTGTGTTTCCAGGTCCACCTACCTGTGTTCATTTAGCGCCTGATCAGAGAAGTCGGTCACAGTGCCAGAGGGTCAGAACTAGAAGGAGATCAGGTCCAATGTCCTCATCTTACAGAGGCTCTGAGAGGCCAGACAATGGTGGGGGTCCTACAGAAAGTTAGAACTCAAGTTCCCAGAACCCCAGGCCCCGCTTTCTTGCCCTTCTCCGGGTCAGGCCGGCACCTGGAGACTGTGGCAGCATCTGTTTCCGGGGCCAGTGGTCAGGGAGATGTTTGGTCCAGGAATAAATTGAGGTGAGCAGTCCTTCCCTTTAGATGCAGCCCCAGTCACTTCGCCTCCGCCAGCGTCAGGGTGGCAGGATGCAGAGAGAGCAGCCACCCTCCCTGTTCCTCCTTTCGGTCCCTAATTCTAACCTGGGCTGAGAACTGAGGAAGCAGCAGGATCAGGAAGTCTTGTTCTAGGAGACCTGCAGACCATGCACAGGTGAGAAATGTCAGAGCGCTCTCGCTGTGGAGACAGTAAAGCCAGGAGGAGCGAGAACAGCGGGTGGGGTGGTATTTTAGGTTAGGGGAAAGCTCTTATCTCCTTAGAGGTGACATTCAAGCAAAGACTTGAATGACAAGAAGGGAGTAAGCCAATATCTGGGCTAAGAGCATGGCAGAGGGAGGGAAGGACAGGATGGAAAGATGAGCAAAGTCCTAAACAATGGGTGTACAACTCTGTGAATACGCTAAAAACCATTCAATTGCACACGTTGAATGGATAAATGCTATGGCATGTGAACTACATCTCAATAAAGCTGTTAAAAATTAAAAATACGTTTTAAATGATAAAGTCACTCGTGGTTTTTCAAGTGCATATTTTCATGACTCCTGACCACGTTCCTTTAGACAATGTGAGGAAAATCATGTGAGGAACAAATCCAGGGTCCTTCTCCTTAATCCTTTCCCTCTTCCTTTTATCGTCCTGTTCCCTGTGGCCTTCCTAAGTGACTGGGTTCATCAATGAGTGAATTCCCAGTCAGGCCACCACGGTTGCTGATGGCACATGCACTGTTGGTTTCCTCCATCTCCACTCAACCAAGATTAGTATTTAGACAAAGGCCTTTGATACCTTACCCCAATTTTCACCATTTTCGGCCAAAAGGCAGTTTGAAGGAGAGAAGGACACACTTAAAAGTTGGAACTGTTAAATAACCTTCTGTGGGTTTTTAAAATTTTCAACTCCTAGAAACCCACATGCCACAATTAAGAGTGTGTGGTCTAAAGACTGGGATTTTTAAGCATCCCAGTAGGCCAATCGGACAGAAATGTTTAATTCCGGACAACTTTTCTGTTACCTTGAACCAAACCATATAGATAACTCTAGTTTCTCTTTTCAGGCATTCATATGCCAAAAGAGAGGGGAACAAGCAGAAGAGAAACTTTCAAAGAATTTTTCTTGCACTATTTGCCCATACTTCCTATGTCTGAGTCAGACCACAGAAATGGTCAAATATGTGCAGAATACCTAAAAATATCAGAGGAATCATGAAGACAGATGTTGAAAATGGCATAAAGTAGAAATGGAGTTGGCCATCTTCTTAAAAACTCACTTTTAAAACAAATAGCACTTAATTTCAAACATTGTCAATAAGACCCAACTTCCTGGAAAACCATTCACCAAGGTTTCCTATAAATCACGTTGATGAAAGGCAGATAGCTTGGCTCGTGTTGACCCAAACAAAACAATACTAATCTCTTCCATTTTTAGATACAATATCTCTCCCTGATGGATAACCAGAGCAGATTTTCTCTTCTCTCAGTTTGTAGACCAGCTTCAAGTTGTTGAAACCCAGGGCCACTGAAAGGGAAAAGCAAATTATTTCAATGCAAGAAAAAGCAAATGGCAGTACCAAGCTTGTGCAGCTGAGCTCCCGTAAAAGATGAATGTGGCCACGGTTAGTGAGCCTCCAGGGGAATACTAAGGGGTGAGCTTACCACAGAAAAATGCAGGCCCCAGCTTGAAAGGTCTATAAAACTAATTGAAACCAAAAAAAAGTGCAGGTTTTTCTGAACATACCAGGAAGAATCACCATCAGGCAATTGATGTCCATCAAGACTCACACCAGCTGTTGTGGTTTCTGGACAGCTGCTGTAGAGGGTTGTCACCTTATTTCTGTGCTTACAAATTAAATGGGGATGGGGAGGGAATTAATATGTCAAAATCCAGAGATGAGATTTTAATAAGAAAAATATACCAGAAATGGTCAGTCAAACAACTTGGCGGCAAGCATTGACCTTATTTGGGTGTTGTTGTTGTTGTTGTTTTTAGTTGTTTGAGTCATAGTTTCTTATGCAACCCATGTTACAACATATTGTTACCCAGGTTGGCACATGTGAGACAAAGCCAGCCACTCAGCCAATTTTTCTCTGGAATAGACAGGGCCAAATCCTCCAACATGACCAATCAAAGAACAATTGTATGACTTGTATGACCCAACTGAATGTAGGATCCAAACATGGCTTTGTCTTCAGCTGTGCCCCCTCTCTCCTTATAGCAGGAGGATGCTAGAACCAAGCTATCTAACTCATATGGCATAGAGACAAAGATAATGAAAAACAGAGTCACCAAAAAGTAGATATCCAGAGTATCCAAAGCAAAAGCTCCTAATAATAGATTTTTAAGCTTCTTTCCTCCTACCTCCTCTTTACTTCAAGGCTTCCAACACTCCCCTTCAAATGATATTTAATGTTTCAGTTACAGAAACTGTATTAGTTTTTGTCAGCCTATTCCTTTGCATCTGTTAGGACTATGGGAAACAATATACTCATAAGCACAAAGCAGCCAACCATGTTTGATCTCTTTCATAAAAAAAAATGCATGATCAAAAGTAAAATTTATTTTGCTTGGATGCCATTCTCCTACTCAAACTCTCCTCCCAGATTTGCACCTTGAACATAACAACTTTGGGAATTGCTTTGGAGGTCTTATCAGACACATGCTTCTCAATCTTTGTTTAACTAGGGTAATCATATACTTTAATGTATGATGATATAATTTAATGCTAAGATACATGGAAAGCAAAAAAGGGGTACTAAACATAATTATTTCTGAACAATAAGTATTAACTGGGACAGAACTGAAAAAAACTGGACATACAGTCATCCTGTATCTAACTCATTCCTTTATAATATTATCTTTCTCTATTTTCTGTTTATCCACAATGTTCCATCTATCTAGAAGATATCCTAGCTCATCAGTCTAGGAAAGTGTAGCCTCTCTTTCTTGAAGTCCATATTGTGGAAAAATAATTATATTGAAATATTTTTTACCCTGCAAACATCCCTCCACAGATACCACTATTCTTCCAAGAAGGGTATCTTTGTCCCCGCTGAATTGGTTCAATTGAAAATCACTGTATGTTGAAAACTCTGACAGAGACCCTGGGTCATGTGCTGTGGTAGAGAAAGCAGGCGGTGCAGTGCTTCTGCACCAATGAGCAAGAGGAGATCAGAGAGTTAAATGTCACCTTATGGCCTTTTAAGTTGAGTTGAAGGGATGGCTCTATTCCAAATGTAGGGTCTGTGTGGGTCTAGAAAAATGGAAAAAAGGTGGAAGGTTTCAATGAGTTTCCTGTCAATGACTGGCCACTGGGCAAATCCAACTGCAATGGCCTTGGCCTGGTTACTAAACCAACTACACCAAGTCTAATAGAAATATAATCAAGAAAAGTAAAGATGTCCTACACAATGTAGGAGACACTGCACTTCAGTTTCTTGATGATTTGTGAGAAACTGGACTGTGAAAGGGCTGAGATGAAAAGACATCTATGTGACAGAACAGGAACAGTATTTCCACAATGCAGCCTTTGAAAGACAAAGGGTCCAAACCCAGTAGGTCCTCAAGATTGGTCATGTCCAAAGCTGTCGCCAACAGGGCAGGAAGCCACAGAAATGCTCGGTTTTGTTGTTGTTGTGCTCTGGAATGGAGTTGTCCTAGACCGTTTCCTTCGCCAAAGGGAAAAATGCTTTATGCATTGGTATTTCACACAGTTCAGTAATATGAGCAGCCCTGCATAGGCCTTCGATAAGAAGCAGCAAGGTTGTTATTATTTATTTATCTGAAAGGAATCAGCTGGGGGTGGAGAGTGTTTAATGTCCCATAGGACACAGGATGGAAATGCTAACTCACAGAATTAGGGGCTCACCTGAAGAAACCTTGCAAACATCTTCTAGTCCAGCCATTCTTTTTTTTTTTTTAATCCTCACCTGAGGATATTTTTTCCATTGCTTTTCAAAAGAGAGTGGAAGGGAGGGAGGAAGGGGTGAGAGAGAGAGAGAGAGAGAATATCAATGTGAGAGAGACACATCGATTGGTTGCCCCCACACACTCCCTGACCAGGACTGGGGATTGAACCGCAACCCAGGTACATGCCCCTGATGGGGAATCAAACCTGTGGTCCTTTGGTGTGTGGGCAGATGCTCTAACCACTAAGCAACAGTGGCCAGAGCCCAGCCATTCATTTTTATCGCAATATTGCCCAATAGATGTCCAACCTAAATTTGAGTACTTCTGTTCTAGAATCCGCAACTTTCAGGGCTGAGTTGGATAATGGGCTGAGTAAGAATTTTTATCTGAACATCAATTCTAGAACTTACTTGATCATATGAATTAGTTTTGATGGTCAGGGAGGAAGACAGAAAGACGAGCAAAGAGGCAAGACAGTTGGGCCTTCAGGGAGTCCCAGAACTTTGAGATGATAGGTGGTCATTATGAAAAAGAAGTGATCTACCCTAAAAATAACTACCAAGGCCCAAGGGAAACTCAGAAATGTTCACGGTGGCATTGGAAAAGTCTCAATGAAAAATCTCCCCCCCTCTCCCCCCCATTTCTCAGGTGGTGGAAAGGCAGTGAAGTTAAAAGCCTGGAAGCTTCTCTGAGGCCCAGGCCTACGGAGGCTTCAGCAATTCATGAGAGAAGATCCCGTTTGGCTAACGTTACTTATTTATTTGTGGGGGGACCAGCATCGTGGTACGTTCTTTCATCTGAAGCAAGTAAATGCACAAGGATGTGTAATTTCCACTTACAGGGCGTCTTCATCCCCCTCCACTCCTGACTTATGAATGAAGCCAGGAAGGGGAAACTGTCCTCACCACAATGCTCGGTTACCACGGCCGGAGGCTTCCATTTAATTGCTCCTCCTCAACAACCAGTCTCCATGGGGTGAAAACAAGAGACGCCGGACGATGTGTTCCTTTGTCGCTGGAGAGCCACATTAATAACCTTGGAAGCGCATTTTACATTTCTACTCTCCCGGAGGATTTTTTTAAACCACGCAAGCCTTGTGGTCTGTTTGCACAAGAAATCGCTTTACACTCCCGAATAATGCATTCCTCTCCGACTATTTCTCCATAGCCTTCCAGGATATGAAAACCACCCGAGGCTCCCAACATGGCTGCTTTCTTTGCCCTCATAAACACACTCAGCAGCAGTCATGCTAGTGTGGTCACTCTGGAGCTCTGTATTGCTTAAGCTTTCCCCCTCCATCTTTTGTTCTGCCAGGCACTGGTGATGATATTTCACCCCAAGTCTGGAGAGTAGGAAGGCTCTCTTCTGCTGATCTCTTGCCTGCAGCCTTTTCCATTGTCGGCCACGAATACATGACGCCAGCATGATGGATCCAGGCTCAGCATGATAGGTTCTCTACTGGCCCCAAAGATTGTAGGTTCTAATCCCTTGAACATGTAAATGTCACCTTATAAGGAAAAAGGGTCTTTGCCAATGTGATTAAATTAAGGATGATGACGAAAGGACATTATCCTGAATTATCTGGGTGGGTCCTAAATGCAATCACATGTATCCTTCCTAAGGAGAGTAAGGTGAAGGGAGATTTGACACACAGAAAAGGAGACGGCAATATGTCCACAGAGGCAGAGACCGGAGTGATGCAGCTATAAGCCAAGGAATCCTGGCCGCTCCGGAAGAACAAGGAATAAATTCTACCCTAGAGTCTTTGGAGGGAGCAGGGCCTTGTCAACACCTTGATTTCAGTTCAATGAAACTGATTTCAGACATCTAGCCTCCAAAACTGTGAGAGAATAAATTTCTGCTGTTTTAAGCGATTTCTGTTGTTATAGCAACCACAGGAAACTAATACACTCAGTTACCTGGGTCAGACCTCCAGTCCCTGCAGCTTTATTCAAGTCATTGTTGTGACTTGTGCACTCAAGTGTATCCCAGCACACTAATTTCTATGATTTTTCTGAGGAAATCTGATTTTTCCCTCCCTCAACTGACTCAGGCAACCTGGCATCTCCTGTGTCATTCTGATCCCTTGAGAATAAACTTGGGGAAACAAAAGCCAAATGAATATTCAAACATTAATTTTCAAGCTCAACTATTGACTCCCAATGAAGTATGCCCCCTCCACTGAGCTCCTCTCTCTCATCTAAACTGCAATGCTGCACACACTGTCTTCATGCCACTTGATGGTCAGAATAATTTTGGTTTCGCCGTGGGAATTTGGTTACTTAGTTTTTTTTTCTAGACTTGAATTTTGTCATCTGAATATGGAGATCATAAAACACCTATCAAAAACAAACAAAAAAAGAAACTTTCCTCGCTGTAGGATATATCTGAAATGCATCAATAAAATGTTTTCCAGTGGGGTAAATGTTGTCACCTCATTCTTTCTTCAGTGCCCATAGCTTTGACTGAATCTGATAGATTCAGAAACACAGGGTTTTCTCCCAGAACAATGCCTAAAAACAAAACAAAACGGAATTTCCTAAGTAAAAGACCTAATATAAAAGAACTTTAATTATAACCAGTTCAGGAAGCATTATTTCATATTAGGTTATTCCATGATTCCCAAAGGAATTTTCAACTCAGCCATGAAAACTATGTTCTAGATTAAACTTTAACCAATAAGACTCAATATAGAAAAAAATATTTATTTTTATAAAATCTTAAATAAGAAATGCTTTATTGAGTTTGAAATCTTAAGGAAACCAAAGGAAAAGAGGGGATTCATTCATTTTTTTCCCCTTTTTGAACTTTGCATTCCATGCAACTCTGCAAATGGTAAATGCTTTGTTAGAATGCTGTTTCATGGTCTTAAATATGCTTCAGAGCTTCGGGGCATTTAAAAAATATCATTAATATAAGCCAGGTTTAAAAAAAAAAAGTAGCACTTCTGGAGTCTAAATTAAATTGGTTGCTGTCCAAGAAAACTCTTGCATGAGGAGCTGCTGGGGGACCAAAAAGGACCATTAATCACTTCCTGCAGGTACTCGGAGTCTCCTACGCACCCAGGGATGAAAAGTGCTTTGGAAACAAGCTGCAAGGCCTCAGAGAGCACAGCTGTGACCCACCTTTACCAAGGAGACCCCCGGTGGGATGGAGGGTGCTGGTGCTCGGTTCAGACGGCCTGGATCCTAGGATGGGGTACTCGCTAACCCCCTAACAGTACCTCTCTGAGCTTCTGCCTTGTTGCCTGTAAAATGAGAGTTGAATCACATGACCTGGAGAATTCCTTCAAGCTCATGTACTCCAGGATTGCAGGAAGATCAAGGAAAATTTGGGGGAAAGGAGGATCCAGGAGTCCATTTATAAAGTCCGCACCAAATGACAAGCTCTTAAAGGCCTGGGAAGGTGATAGGCTCTGCTCTAGGCAAAATGCGACTCAAAAAAAGAGAATGCACCCTGGGAGAAAAACCTCACCTCCTCACAGAGGCCTTCCATGAACGCTCAGTAGACTGGCGAAGGTAGCGCCCCCTGCTGCCAGCGTCCCTGTGCTGTCGACCAGCTTACACTTGGTTGATTTTTTCACTGCTCTTGTTACCATTGAAAGTTATCACTTATCTTAATTCATGTGTCCATTTATTTTTCCTCACCCAATAAACTATAATTCCTGACAGACAGACACCATCACTTTCTCTCTCACCATTGTGTCCCAGGTCCTGGGCCTGGCTGGAGAACAGGAAACATTTCATGAATGAATGAATGATTGAATGGATCCACTCTGGCATTCTGAACATCTGTTCCCTACACTGAAACAGAAGTAATCTTCTTGAAATGCAAATTTAATCTTGTCACTTCCCAGCATAGAACCCATTAGTAACTCTAAGGCTAGAAGCTAAATCTCTCCTCCTGGCCAATAACTGGGGTCCGGGGACCCTGCAGGTCCCTGTTGCTCCACTGTCCCTCTCATACTCAGAAAGCCAGCCTCTCTGGCCTAGGTTCATTTCTTATGGCACCATCTGGCCTTTGTACATGTCACTCCCTCTGTCAGGAACACATCACTAAAAGCATACCCAAACCTGGATCCCCACCGTCAGCCAATGAACTCTCCCTCTCACGAGTCTCTTCCTCAGGAGAGAGCCTGCCCTGACACACGCCCCAGCTCTCACGCCTGGGCCTAGGTGGGACCCTTCTGTTATCTGCCCTGGAGAGATCCTCCTCTCCTCAGCACACCTATCTCTGTTTACAAATGTTCACTTATGCGTGTGGTTATTTATTTAATGTCGGTCACCATCACTTTGTGTAAGAGCTAAGAGAGCAGGTCCCAGTCTGCTTTTGCTTACTTGGCGTCCTCTGAGCCTAGCACAGTGCCTGATGCATCGTGGCCATGCAATCAACATTTGCAGGATGAATGAATGAGCAAACAAAAGAATGACTAACGGCGTCATATCTGGCTAAAGCCAAAACCTCTGTATTGTCTCAAATAGTCTAAGAAATTGTTTTTAAAACCCAACTGTCACGGGTAACAAGAGCAGACTTCCTCTCAAAACCCCTCTCTCCAGCTCCAAAGCCATGCTCCTTTCAGCCGATTAATCATATCAGAGACCAGCGAGGAAGGTCTCCCGAGACATAATCCCTCTGTACAGCCGGAGCTCCCTGCTGCCCTGTCTCTTTATACTCACTCATTCCAACCAGAACGTTTTAATTTGGAGGAAATAATGAACCTCAAGAGGAAAGGGGGAAAGGGGAGGGTGGCCATGGGGCCACGGAATTTGAGTCAGTGTCTGGTTACCATTTCGGGCCTGAAAGGAAACAACTCAAACCAAGGAACTGGCAGTTGCAACTGCTCTTTGTTCTGTTTTTAAAAAGAAAATTCCACAAAACACAGTTCTGGGGCTCAAAGCAAAAATGTAGAGGATCTACCAGAAATGTTCCTCAAAACTGCTGAAAACTCCAAACATTTGCTAATTGGAGAGAAAGGACCAATTGAGATCCGGATGGACAGCCTGAAGAAAGCAGCCTTTCCCTCCGGGGAGAGATATGCTCACCGATGCTGACCCCCAGTCTGCACAGCTACTTAGGAGATAATCTCTGCACCAACCAGAAAACAAAAGGCGGAAAGTGACACAAATAGCCCCTCTGGCAGAACGCAGGTAACTGATCACAAAGAAAACGACAGAGGAACAGAGACGGTGAGGGGGAAATTGTGCACAATGAACAGAGTCAAATGTCAAAAGCTTATCTGGGAGAGGAGACCAGGGAGCTGGAGAGCCTAATGATGCTGCCAAGATAAGAGAAAAATGTAAACACAACCGAGTAATCCACCAGCACTGCTCCCAGCCCAGGAGAACACGGCCATAAATCTTGTAGAAATGTGATATATTGGAAACCAGGAGAATGGATCTAATCCAGATCTTATCCTGACTTATGTCCCATTCCAGAGCCAGAAAATGAAAAAAAAAATGAAGGTGAAATATTGGTGAACTGTTCGTTTTCTTCCATGTATGCCCCCTCCTGCCCTCTGTGGAGGCAGGCACCTGGGCTGGAGTTCTGGTGCCTGCCATAGCTAGATATCCAGTGCACCCCCTGGGGACCCTGCTTTCTCATGTGTGAAAGGAGGGTGCTTCTTGTCCCTCTGTGATCCATGGGTCCCTAACATCTGGACGTTATAAGAGCATGTGGGAAAGCACAGCTTTCACCGACAAAATTAACCATCCATCTATATCTGTATCTCTTTCGTGGACTTGCTGTGTGACCTTGGGCAGGTGGCCCAACTCCATTCAGATCCGGTTGACTCATTTGACAAATGGGGAAAACAATGGAGAATCATTAACTGTGGTTGAGAGACGGTCACTAATGTGCTCAAAGTTATAGTCAGAATTCGGGCTTGAATCTTAGTAATGACAATGACCCTATTCTTTCCACTATGGCCCACTGCTATCCAATGAGACAACATCAAGTCTTGTATTCATGAAAGACAGCTACTAATGGTCAGAACTAAAGGTAATAATAAACCACATAAATTCCCAACAGTTAAAATATGTTTAGCAAATATGAGCCACTATTATAGCTATTTTTTATAACTGTAAATCCCTTGAGCCCAGGGTCTTAAGGAATAAAGGGAGAAAAATGAATAACTTAATTTTTCACAAGGTAAATTTTATGTACTTTTTCACATCTCTCTGCTCAGTCTTTCTTCTAAATATTTAGTTCATGTCAGGATCCACAAATAATATATAGTGAACAAACTCAAATTTGCTAACCTTTTGAAAATTTTGCACAGTTGACCAAGTTCATTGAGAGGTAACTGAGGAAAGATGTACTGAAAAGGTTCAGGGTCTGGCTTGGGTGAAATATGTGCTTTCTTACTTGACTATAAATATATTCAAGTACTTGGTCTACATCTGTGGGACACATGAAACTGAGCCCCATTTCACTTCAGTTTTTAGGGCTCTGTATACCCAAATCCATTCTGTTTCCTAGAGAGGTACAACTTTTTCCAGATGGGATTTCATAGTTTCACTCTAGCTTCCAAATACTGAATGTGTCCCCCAGACCCATCTCTAGCCCTTACATTTGGTTTTGAATGGTAATCGCCAAACCTTACCATGTCACTAAAATTTCAATTTGGTTTCTTAACTGAAACCTTGTGATGAAGCTCTGAAACCCACTCCCCCCTCCATTAATGGGTTGAACTTTAATCCTTCAGAGGTTCAGCCCTGAAGCCATAATCCCATCTGGCACAAACTCAGAGAGTAAAAGAATTGAATACCCAACACAGTCCCGGCACAAAGTAGGTGTTCAATAAGCATCTGTTGGGTGAAAGAATGAGAAACAAGACACAAATGAAAGGAAACAATCACATATGGTACTAGGTCTCTCACTAGGTCTTTTCAATATTGTAGATTCTTTCTTTTTAACCTGAGGCCTCATTTTATAGATCAGAAAAAATGAGGCTGGGAAAGAGACAGTTGAAAAGTGTACAGCTTGTCAATAGTGGTGTCAAGATTTAAATCCAATTCTGCCAGATGCCAAAGTCCCTACAATTTAGTTTTCCACGCATTCAGTGACAACTAAGTCAAAGCAAAGGGGTTTTTCCCCAGGCTAAATTAAACTTGAAAGGATGCTGCCTTTTTTTCTTTTTTTAAAACTAGGCCTCAGTGCTATATAGGATTTATAGAGAGAGAGGACATGTCCCATCCTCAGTGTTTAAAGTTAGAATTTCCCCAAAACTCTTGGGTAAAGAATGTTTTCATGCCAAAAATTTATTTTTCTGTCTTATCTCTAAGTAATGCAACTGAAAAATTGAGAATTGAGTTTTGCTGCAATGTAACAGAAAACACATGTGACTTGAAAGAAGAGTAGAGATGAGAAAGTGATGGCTGACATGAAATTTCTGCAGTCTTATTTTCAAAACTAGGATAGGCTCCTTCTATCCTTAGCACATAGTTTTCAATCATATAGTGTCTTCATGATCCCAGAATGGCTGCTGGAGCACCAATAACTACAATAGCCATTCCAAGCAAAAGGAAGATGGAAGGGCCAAGAGCAAAAGGATGCATGTCATTTGAGACTTTAAACTTCCCCTTTAATTGTTCTTATCCAGAAGCCCTCATCCAGTGATTTCTGTGAACATCTCTTTGACTAGAGCTATGTCTCATGCAATAGGGGGTAGGAAACATACATATGCAAGGCAGTTACACTGCCAGCCCACCAAAATGTCATTCTCTTGGGAGGAAAACAGACAATAGTAGATAAGTAACTGCCAGGTCTGACACAAATTCCTGACACATCATTTAAACATCTGGAATTTAATGAGTGTCTTTTAGTTCCATGAGACTAGACAATTGGAAGAATTGAGTGGTGTGTTGAAGATAGAATCCTTACTTCTTTGGAGTAGAGCAAAGCCATATTATAGCCTGTGACCTCAAATATTGGATAACAGAAGTTAAAAGTTATCTATTAAAAAGTCAATTTAAAAATGAAAAGAAAGCATGAGTTTATCAAGAATATCAGCCAGCCATTAAATACCCTTGACTTCAAAGCCTCTGAAGTATAGATCTACGAGGTTTGCATTTTCCTTGCATGTTCTCCAATAAACCTAAAAGCACGTGTTCCTGATCTGACGGCTAAGGAAAGGTAAAGCACCCCTAACTAGAGAGAGAGACTACCACACTCAGGAAAACCAAAGATTCCCTTCTCCTACCGCAGGGCCCATCTCACAGAGCTGCTGGGAATGACCTTCTGCCAGAGGTTAGAGGGGCTCAGAACCGAGCCCCCACATTATTAGCAAGAATGCAGGCTCTCTACATCAGAATGAGTCTTACAGGTGCTCAAGGTCAGTGCCTCGCAACCCACCTCCATCTCTGCAAAGTTAAGGAGAGCACAGTGAGGAAGTGAAAGAGTGGCCATATGGATGGTGGATGCAGAGGGGGCAGGGGGCAGAGTCTGACTCCCAGGACTTCCCCCAGGAGGCTCACTTTCAACCCTGAGGAAGGTGCCCACTCCCAGTGATACTACTGGGGAATTGTTCTTGAAAACACTGCAGCACTTTTTGTAACGTTAGGTTAGTTCAGTGAGCTTCTTTAGGGTGTATTAACACTATATGGTTGGCTGAGCAGATTTTGGTCAACACTCGGATGATCAATAAAAATTAGAACCAGGAGTGGTGTGGTCTACCCATAAAGCCACTCAGATATTGGCGAACCAAAGGGTAACAGCCATCTCAGGAACAAGAGCTTTCTCAGTTCCGTCCTTGTGTTCACATGTCGTATTCACATCAACTCTTACCCCTTGCTTTTCAGGCCATGTTCATTCTTGTCTGGTTTGTGATGATGTCCTAGAAAGTATTGACTGACACACTCTTCTAAAGAGGGACACATTACAGAACAGGACTAGGTGGAGGAGATGTATACAGAGAAAGCCATGTGATGGAAAGTGCAAAGACAACAAAGGCTGAAGATGGTGTCACCCCTTACATTGTTCCTGTCCACATGCCCTTGACATTGATATGCAGTGAATATTTCAAAGATATAGTTCATTATTTTTAAACACAAATACGCATCAACTTGAAGTCCTTAGATTTGTCCTGTGTATTCGACTATGTCATTCTTATATGCCACGGAGAAACCACAACTAGAAGAAAAAACGGCAGAAGGGACAGGACACAACTTCTGGAACACGGCTACCACATAAGCTGAGGTAATTTTTTTTTAATTTTTTTGTCTCTTTGTATATAAACTTAAACACAGCCAACTGTTAAAAGCATCTACAGAACCAATCGACTTCAGGAATATTCCAGTCTACAAGAGCATCCCATATCTCTAAACTCCAGTCAGAACCGCAGTCTTCTCCCCATCACAAAGTCCTTTCCTATATGCCATCTTTGGTTGGTTTTGCCTTTCATGCAAGTTTGTCCTTTCTTTCAAGAAGTTCCAATCTATTTAAGAAGACTCAGAACTGCTTTGTTCTTCTGAAATCACACAGTCTCAGCACAGTTTTGCACATAGCAGGGATGCCCTAAGCATTCACTGACTTGTGTATTGCATGCAAATATAAGCTGTGCATCTATTAGAATCCAAAAAATCAATAAGTATTTCCATTGTCCATGTCTGCTCTAAGTCCAGAATCAGTTGAGAGACATGGGGTCATGTCCATAAAGTTGAAAATGTGAGCTTTATTACAAATCAAAGCTGTTTTGGAAGGTGTGGCTTAGACAATCAACCTCCCCTCCGAACTGGACAGACCGCTCCACTGTCACTGTTACAGGCTGAGGCTGGCCTCTAAGGCACCCCAAGCACAGCCTAAGGCACCCCTTTGGAAATGAGGAGATCTAGAGGGGCAGATATCACTGAGCTCCTTTTCCAAATATCACCGAGCAGATAAATTTCTCCTCCGATGCAGAGGCATTAGAAAGGGACTTAAGAACAAGGACCACGGTTCTGTCTCCTGGGGATTGGAAGCCCCTTTCCCTCTGAGAAGAGTAGGGCATCTTCCCACTGACATTCCGCAGATGCCTGATTTGTTTTTCCTCCCTAGATGTTAATCTACTGTCCTGTGAGAATCATTTATATTTATTAGGTGCCAAACCCAACACCCAACACATAATTCAAGATAACCCCCCTCATAAATTCTATGCATAGGATTTATCTAGCCCAGATGGGTGGAAGTTCTGATCTTTAGAACTGAGCAGATTTTTATAATTCATAAAAGTCCCTGCAATGCCCAGAGCTCTGTTCCTCCTGTTTCCGATGCAGCCTCCTCCCTGTGCTGGGAGACTATGGAGCAAAGACAGTGAAATAAATACTAAGCTTGAAGAATTTGTTATAAGGGTGTTGATAAATGTTTTTGGATAAACGTGATTTATTCCATATGACTGACTGACTTCTCAGACTCTTTCCAACTAAGTCAGACAAATACTTTTAGGGAAAGGTCTGTTTTGAAGATCGCTTGGGAGTAACAAAAATATGTACCTGGGCTACAGGCAGGGACCGTTCTAAAGGAAACACAGTTCTTTGGGTGAGTGGCCTATCTAAGACACCTTAAGAAAAAGACAACGCGTGATCAGAGTTCTTGATACATAAGGTAAAAAATATACACAATCATGGGTTTTCAGAGTGTTTTAGTAGGAAAGGGAGATAAGACGCTGCTTTCTAAAATGCAGTGGCTAATTTTGCACAGTCAGCATTTGTTGAAAGCCCAGAGCACACACAGTCTGATACGTTTTGCTCATTCAGCATCCCAGGCTTCTCCTATCTCCTGCTTTCACATTCTTCTGGGTCTTGGCAAGTCTCCTTATTCAGCCCAAATGTGGGAAAGAGTGTGTATGGGGGGAGGGGGGACGCTAGGATATTTGGTTTGGTTTAGCTTTCAAAGAACCAGTCCTAGAAATGGCACACCCATCACTTCTGCTTGTACCGCTTTGGCCAGAACTCAGCCACGTGCCACACCTGACTACAAGGGGACCAGTAATGGAGTTTGCAGAGAGCCCAGGGAGAACAGAACAGGAGTGGTGGTGACCACAGCAGACTAAAACAGCCAGGGCCAAAAGAAGCCAGAAACAAAGACCACATATTACATGATGCAAAGCATATGAAATATCCAGGCAGGTTGATCTATAAAGACAAAAGCAGATTAGTGGTTGCTCAGGGGTGGGAGGGGCTACAGGGGAATAAAGGGATGATAGCTAAAATATCATACAGGTTTCCTTTTTGAGATGAGAAAAATGTTTCAAAATTGGTAATGATGGTTGCACATATATGTGGTGATGATTGCACATCACACATATGTGAATATACTGAAAACCATTTAATTATAAAACATGAATTGTATAGCATATGAATTATATTTCAATAAAGCTGTTTAAAAAAACAAGACAGGCTAGATATATGGGAATCATTTGCACGACCTTTGCAACTTTTCTATAAGTATATAACTATGAGAAAAATAAATGATTTTTTAACTATTAAAAAAATAAAGAACTAAGACTAATTTCAAGGATAGTGATTATTTTTCCCTGCAGTGTCTTCCTCTCACCTTTTTCTCAGGTGAAATCTGGTGAAACTAAATATGAAAGGCCTTATATTTCAAATCAGAAAGCTTCAACGTTAAGGGAGGATTTCAATCTGTCTGGGGTTCACTTTCCTATTTTGCAAAATGGGAATAATACATTGACCTCAAAGGGTTGTTGTACTAATTAAGATAGTAAGTCTGAAAGCCTTGGCAATCCAGGCATTAGTTGGCTCTTGATTAAAGAATATTAATTACTTAAACTATTCAAATGGAAATGAAATATTAAAATAAAACTAACCCAATAAAAAATTTAAGACTTAAACAGATACTTCACAAAAAGAAGATATTCAAATGTTCAATGTTATGGGCGAAATGTTTGTGTCACCCCCCAAAAATATATATAAATGTTGAAATCCTCCAATATGATGGTATGTGGAGGTGAGACCTTGGAGAGGTTGATTAGGTCATGAGGGTGGAGCCCTCATGAATGAGATTTGTGCCCTTTATAAGACTAGACATAAGAAGAGCTCGCTCTCTCTCTCTCTCTCTGTCTCTCTCTCTCTCCTTCCCTCCATCCTTCTCTCTCTGACATGTAAGACTATAGCAAGAAAATGGCTGTCCACAAGCCATGGACCAGCCCTCACCAGGCACTGCTTTCCCAGCCTTCAGAACTGTGAAAAATAAATGCTTGGGATTAAGCCACCCAGTCTATGGAATTCTTGTTACAGCATCTGGAATGGACCAAGCCAATCAATAAGCATATGGAAGGGTGCTCATCATTAGTCATCAGGGAAATGAAAAGCAAAACCACAATGAGATACCTTATACAGTCCAGAATGGTTAAAATTAAAACCAACTCTACTAAGTGTTGACAAGAATGTGGAGCAACTAGAACTCTCATCATTGCTGGTGGGAGTTTAACATTTGGAAACAAGTTGTCACTGATAAATTTAAATGTTTACCTACCCTATGACCTACCAATAACACTGCTAGGTATTTACCAAGCAAAATAAATGTATATGTTCATAAAAACAGCTGTCCATAAATAACAGCTTTATGTATAAAAAGCAATAACTGATACAGTCCAGGTGTTCATCAATAGAAAAATGCATAAACAAATTGTGGTATGTCCATATAGTGGAAAAATACAGAGTAAAAACAAAGAATAAACTACTGATATACATAACATAGATGAGTCTTAAAAAATGTGCTAAGTGAAATGATACATAAACAAAAGAACACATATGTATGATTCCATTTATATAAAGTTCGTAAACAGAAAATGAATTGATAGTGACAGAAAGCATGTCAGTGGTTACCTGGAGGTGGGAGTTGTAGAATAAGAACTGACTAGAAAAAAAGTTTGAAATCACTTTCTAGAGTGATGGGATTATTTTATATTTCAATCAGGGTACATGCATTTGTCAAAATTCATTGTGTTGAAGACAAGATTTATGCACTTTACTGAATATAATACAATACTTTTAATGTAAAAAATAAGGAAATGGGCTAATGAAAGGAGAAAAGAAACTATTCCATCCTTTTTGCCTTGGAAATGAGAGGGTGTGTGGTGCCTACATATGCGTCCCACCAGCTGCCTTCCCAGGTCACCAAGGTGCAGAGCCCTGGAAAATGACCTCTTTAGACTCAATGTCATCGAAAGACAACTTTGTAAGTAGCCATGCCCAGTGTACACTAGGATGGTCAATATATTACATAGTACTGTAAAAAACTATAATAACCTCTAACCCAGACATCTTGGATCACATTTTTCTTAAGTTATATAAAGCTAATGAAAACAGGAAATCAAGCACATTGAAGACATGGCAGAAAAAAATCCAAAATAGATGAAAATGCAAATGAAGGCTATGAGAAAAAGACAAAAGATGCTTTTTTTTTTCAGCTGCAAATTATTCTGGACACAACTCGGGAGAGGAGGAAATGAGAATCCTGGGATAGAAGGGCAATCAAAGGCAAGGAGACTCGGAACATTCAAAGCATTGTGCATAAGCATGGAGGGGGGAAAACTGCATAAGGCTGCGTATTAACTTACAGCCGGCGAGCCAGTTAAAATGGGAATTTAATGACTCTGAAGGCTTATGTCTTATACATGACCAGGAATGGAATCAAAGTTGGAGGCAGAATCTTATTAAGTTACTGGAGCAGATTTTATTCCTTCATTTTTAGGTTTTAAGACTTAAGCTTTGGTGTGATAGAAACAATCAGCTTCCTGTTAGTAAACTTTGAATGTTCTTCTAATGGCTAATGACACTTTACTATTGTTAGCCATTTATGCAATACACATGCTTAGTAGCTCCTCTTTAAAAAATGTTCATAGATTCTAAAATAAAAACAAATTATATACATGTATAAATAAGAAAGTATGTGTATCACTGCTGTTTGTGAATTGTGCCTATTATCGTATCTGACCTACATTATCTATTTCTCTTAATAGTGTGATTTTTATATATTTCAAGTTTACATTGTTAGGAATATAAAGATTCATCATGATTACATCTTCTCTGTGGATTATAAATCTTACTAAATAGAAATGATAACGCCTTTTCTCATGTAATGCTTTTCCCTTCGACACTATCTCTATCAGCCATGCACATTCCTGTGCTTGCCTTTCTTTTGGCCAGAACATGCCTGTTCTTTAATTTTTCATGTTCCTGGGTTGTTTTGTTTTAGGTGCATTTCTGTTAAACAGTATGTGGCTGTATTTTAGAGTCGATGCTGATGGGTTTTTGTTGCTGCTTGGATTGGGTCTGGCTTCTCTGCGACTTTTTGTCTTGTTTGGGAACACAGAGTCCTTGGCCTTCCTCACTTAATAGTGACATCTTCCTCCACCTCATCCACACAAACAACAGCTCCTGTGGCCCCATCCGGGACCTGACCTCCACCATCTCCAGCATCTCATGTTTAAGCATCTTACTGTCTGTCTATGATCACCATTCTTGGTATCAATCTTCAGCAGTTCCTTAGCCCCACGTAAACCTCAGATAATTGAATATACCCCTTTATCACTTCTCCCTCTTCCCAAACTAGACTACACAGCCTGTCACTGTTGTCATTCTGTGCAGATTCCCAGCCCTCGGTGCATATATGGCTTCAATCTCCTTTCCTGTCTCCGTCATTGGCACTTGGCAAATCCCATCTTGACTGAACCCAGCTCTGTTTACTCTCCACCTGCATCCGAGCAGCAAAACTCAGATGAACATGGAGCATCACTGAAATGGCCTTTATCTCTACAGTGATTTTACTCCGAAGGTTGCTTTGCACCTACATTTTCTACCCTCTGGTTTCTCTGAAAATATAACCCTGTGCTCTCTTATCTTCCAGGAACAACATTTCTGGCTCCCTGGTGATGGTATCTCTTCTTGTTTCAAAGGCCGTGCGTTTTTTTAGCAACTGTTCCTCTTACTTCAAGACCTAGAAAGGTGGAGATGGGTTCATTCAGCTCACTCTCTACACTAATCTCTGTCAAGTCGTGGGATTGTTGGTAATACACTCAGAACCAACCAAATACTTTTTCATCTTATTGAAGAGGATGGGACAAATACTAATATATAATGAGGGCTGGCCTGGGGTTTGGGGGAGGTGCTTCATCCCCCTTGGCCCTTTGGTAACAGAATCAAAAAGATATCAGTCTGCCCTAGTTGATTTGGCTCAGTGGATAGAGCGTTGGCCTGCAGACTGAAGGGTCCTTGGTTCGATTCTGGTCAAGGGCACATGCCTGGGTGGGGTGTGCAGGAGGCAGCCAATCAATGATTCTCTCTTATCATTAATGTTCCCTCTCTCTCTCTCTCTCTCTCTCTCTCTCTCCCATCCTCTCTGAAATCAATTTAAAAAATTTTTTTAATTTTTAAAAGGGAAAGAAATCAGTCTAGGGAAAGAACCAGCAAGGCTCAGTATCTTCCCCTGAGCCAACAGACAATAATAGGGAAAAGTGCACTATCGCCCCCACAGAAAAGAGGAAAGGAACTAGGACTCTGAAGAAAAATAGAGCAGAAAAACATATTACCCAGTCACACTAAAAATGCTTCTCTTTTAAATGATCAGTCCCCAGAATAAACATTAAATTTACAAGGTCTTATTCTTTTACTTGGTTTCACTACCTTAAAATATATCTGCTATATAGATCGACTGCATCCTTCATTGCAGGCCTAATGAATTTTTGGCATCGAAAACCTGATCCATTTTTGGTCCATACCTTATAAAACTTCATGTCTGTCAGATTCCTTAATGGATACAGAAGGTCATTAAATCTCCAGGCATTTCTGCAGCTCAGGCCTGGAAAGTAGCAAATCCCTTTTTTTTTTTTTTTTCAAATTTAGTGATGGTCTGTATTATACAGCCGACTACAAAGATCTAATTGGACTGAGAACCTCCAAATCTGCTGAAGGTCTTTCTGAACCTGCATTTGTAATTCATGGTTCTGGAAGTCAGGCCCCACACCCAGTGGACATTTTTAGCAGCAAGAAGGAAAAATGATTAGTCACCTCTCAGCCAAGGAAAGGTGGTTCCTACCACCTTTAGGTTGATGGCATTGGGCTTTGGTCAGTTGGGCTTCCACACAGGGAAGCATTCCAGAATATTCCTCTCCAGCACTGCAGTCCTTCAGGCAGATGTGGTAAGGTTGACAAGGTCCACATGACTATTGAAATGCTACATAAGAGTGGTGAAATTGAAAAGATCATTGAGTTTGAGATGGTGGGTCCAGGTGTAGCCTTGCAGTTATTTCATGGGCAGAATCTGGGGAAGAGGGTTGGTGATCATTATAACACAGCATAATCAGCTTTGGAGTTAGAGTTGCGTGGACCTCAGTTCTGCCACTTACTAGCCATGTGGCCTCAGGTAAAACACCTCACCTCTCTGAGCTTCAGTAAAATGGAGATTGTAACAGCGTTGTTCCATGAGATCACAATGGAAAGTATGTATTAAATCAGTCATGTGCTAAGTAAGTCAATACTCTTGTATTGAGGATTTGACCCTTTCCAAAGATTCAAAGTTCCAAGGACTTCAAATTTTCATAACTCTCTCCTGTGCCATTATCTACAACAAGGTGACAAGAGTTGGTACTTGCACATAGTAGTGGCTCAGGAAATACTTATTAAGTTGGTTTAATTTAACTGTGTCCTCGACCCTGATTGAACTGCCATTATCATTCCAATACACTACGGACTCTGCAGTCCCCAGAAAGACCAGATTGATCTTAGAGCCTCTAAAACAGTGGTTCTCAACCTTCCTAATGCCACGACCCTTTAATACAGCCCTTCATGTTGTGGTGACCCCCAATTTCATTGTTACTAATTGAACATAATTAAAGCATAGTGATTAATCACAAAAACAATATGTAATTATATATGTGTTTTCCGATGGTCTTAGGCGAACCCTGTGAAAGGGTCGTTCAACCCCCAAAGGGGTCGCGACCCACAGGTTGAGAACCGCTGCTCTAAAACTAACCCAGAGATGGGACGTGAGGGCAGAGTGACCAGAAACAGGGCAGTACAGCAAGATGACCACTCTCCAGGTCTGGAACACTGTCTAGTAATTAGTGTCCAGGGCACATGGATAAGGGTTAACACCATCCTAGGTGTTGGTCGTTGCTCTAGGAAACCACCCATAGCCCATTTTAATTCAGACTTCTCAGAACCTTCTAGAAGGCCTAAGAGTTCCTAAAATTATCTCAGGATTTAGGAGTGAAATCTTTGATCACCCCACTGGTCATCCACATACCCGAAATGACCAAGCCTCTTGGTCATCCTACTGATGTGCTGGACATCTTAACCTTGAGGGTCTCCTTTTTGCTGAGACTTGGGAATAAATGGAACTGCTTGGGGGAGGCATTTTCCCTCATTCTGACCTATAATAACAGACACTTGGTATCATCACATTCACCCATTCCGAGCTAATATGTTTATAGCTCCATTATTACAGAAGACCAAAAAGCATTGCTATGGAGATCCTGGAGGAATCCAAGAAAGGTCAGTTATTTCTCGTTTTCTTGTTGTGGTCAGCTGAGTTTAGCTTGCATGAACACCAGAGCTCTGGTTTCTCGCAGAGCCCTGATCTTGGAAGGCTGGATCATTAGAGACAGCGGATGTTTGCTCCATCATATAGGTTTGGGATCCAAGTGAAAATGAAATGGAAAGCCATCCCACAGATTCTCATCAGTCACTTTAACGATCTCAACAGGTAGTCAGAGACCCAGGCCACGTGGGCACCGTCCTCTTGGGAATTCAGGCACCTTTCAGGTTCTCAGAGGACTGGCTGCAGCCCAGCCCTGGGAGTCCAGCTTGCAAGCATTAGCATTCACACCTGTATTCAAATGATGAGGAAGCAGCACTCCCTCCCTCCCCAAAGAAGAGATCACAGGGCAATGATGCGCGACCTTCTGCTTGAATTAAAATTATAGTCCAGTCGTGGTCAAATCCCAGCTTGAGGAGCCTGCCTTCAAATAAGGGGTGTTAGGAGAATACAGAGGAGTGCATACAGCTAAACTTAGGCTACTAAAAGGATGTTAAAATACACATAATGTCCTTTCTTTTATGAGCAGCACTGACATCAGAGAGTAGTTATGGCTTCTTAATGTCTTTACTTGTTCAAAGAAGAAGTTGGCAATCCCATATTATATTACTCATGCCCCACTCCATCCCTGTTCCCATTTTTTTTAATTGCTGATCCTTAAAATTCAGAAATACAGGACATCTGACAAAAAGTAAAATAGCAATATGTTTGTGCTGTAAACCGGCTGTGGGATATCAAGCAAACCCCTCGGATTCCTTGGTCTTTAGTTTCTTCATCAGGAAATTCCGGGGGAGTGGAGCCAGTGCACCCCCACAGGTGTGCTCATGCATAGCTTGGTGGCTTGGGGTCTCCTGGGGATCACACACATGATAAATGGCAATTTTTAAGAAAACTTTTTAAATGATGGAAATTACTTAGGTACATTTATGTTGTGAAAAATTCTTGATCTATACTTATACAATGTTATAGGTTTCAGATACCTATAACTTTGTATAAGTATAGGTCAAGAATTTTTCACAACATATAAATCTAAGGAATTCTTTCTTTCTTTCTTTCTTTCTTTCTTTCTTTCTTTCTTTCTTTCTTTCTTTCTTTCTTTCTTTCTACCTTCCTTCCTTCCTTCCTTCCTTCCTTCCTTCCTTCCTTCCTTCCTTCCTTTCTTTCTTTCTTTCTTCTTTCTTTCTTTCTTTCAATAGTGGCTGTAACAATCCTCCACCCAGCTTTGCTCTCCCTACTCTCCGTTTGTTTCTGAAATGCCCAACGTGGAGACACTGGCACCAAAAGGAGCGGACAAGCCAGGACCCAGCCCCGTCCGTAACCTTCCTGGCTATGCTATTCTCTCTCCCAAGTTTCACTTGGAAGCTCATGATTAATCAGCCCCCCACAGCAGGGCTCGCAGCGCTGGCCAGCCCTCCTCGGCTGCAGGCAAAAGCTCATAAATCTAACGAGGTAAAGACAGAGGGCAGCCAACAAACCCCTCTTTGAAAGAGTGGGGAGTGTCGAGGCAAGATCTCTGGGAATGTTATGGACACAATCCTGGCCTCAGCTTTTTGTTCCAGTCAACTAGCTAGGGATTCATAATCCAAAATTGGCATCTAAAAGTGTGCTCAGTACATACCTCAGACTTTCAGCTCCTCAGATCCCAGAGCAGGGGTTCACTGTGAAGTTAAATATCCTCTGAATCTCCAAGGCTATGGAATCTTAAGACAGAGCCCAGGAAAGAAGATGCAATGGGTTCTGATCCTACTTCTGCAACTGACCAGCCATGTGACCCTCAGCAATTAATCCCTCTCAGGGTCAGTTTTGTCTTCACTGAAATGAGATACAACAACGACTTGTCGTCAGGCTTCAATGAGATAATGCAAGGAAAGCACTTAGCACAGTGTTGGGCTTATAGAAAATGCTCAAAAAATATGTTATTGTTATCCAAGCGTTTGTCTGTTATAGCAGTTGTCAAAGTTTTTGGTCTCAAAACCCCTTTGCACTTTAAAAATTTATGGAGCACCTCGAAGAACTTTTGTTCATAAGGGATATGTCTTTTTATATTTACCATCTTTGCTATTAAAACTAAAACACAAGAATACAGAAGCCCACATTCTGTTAACCATCAGAGCAATGATATCATCACATGTCATCTGGCTTCTGGAAAACTCCATGTACATTCAAGAAAATGACAATGAACCCAGCAGGTGTGATTCAGTAGTTGAGTGTCAACCCATGAACCAGGAGGTCATGGTTCGATTCCCAGGGCATATGCCCAGGTTTCAGGTTCGATCCCCAGTAGGGGGTGTGCAGGAGGCAGCCGATCAATGATTCTCTCTCATCATTGATGTTTCTCTCTCTCTCCCCCATTTCCCTTCCTCTCTCTGAAATCAATAAAAACATACCTTTTTAAAAAAGAGAGAGAGAATGACAATGAAAACGGTAAACAACAGTTTAGTTATAGCTTGGACCTGTACAGACCTCAGATTACAGTATATTCTTTTGGTGTATTATGTTCTTTTTTTCAAGCAATAGTATACTTTAAAATGCCCCACACTATGGCTGTCCTAATCAATTGGGTTCCATCAGGTAAAGAAGCCAAGTCTTATTTTAATGAGCTATTTACAAATTGGTGCCAAGAACTCTCCCTTATATTATTATCTATGTAATTACGTCTACAATTTGCCTCGTGTCTTTTAAATCTCTTCTTAACAGAAGTGATAAATGTCTAATAACAATAATAATTGCTGTTATATACTGGGCACCAATGTGCCAGACTATGCCAGGAGCACAAAAAACAAGTTGCCTCATTTGATGCTTATAATCACCCTACAATATACCCATATTTACTCCAACTTAAGATACTCCAGCACAATAAGATACCAATTCACATACCAATTTATAATTTTTATGAGGAAACAGAAAAGTTAAATAACTTATGCAAAAATTATATTAGTAATTATATTAGCACCCAGAAGGAGCCCAGACCTCCCTGATTCCAAACATAAGCTACAATTTAATCTTCCTCTCTAGCTCACTACACACATACTTCACAATCATTTTGTTTTCTTATATTTTAAGATAATGGTAGTGGTTGAGTCATGACTTCTTTTTTTTTAACAAATCCTATTTCACTATCAAAACCTCAGCTGCCATTTTTGCAAAAATTGACCAGCTGATCTAAAATTTATATAGAAATGCAACAAATTCACAATAACCAAAACTATCTTGAAAAATTTGTAGGACTTCATACTTCCCAATTTTAAACTTACAACAGAACTACCATAATCAAGACAGTCTGGTGCTGGCATGATGATGGACAACATAGATCAGTGGAATGGAATTGAGAGTCCAGATATAACATTGATTTTCAACAAAGATGCCAAGGCAATTTAATGGGGAAAAATAGTCTATTCAACAAATGGCGCTGGGACAACTGGATATTTACTGCAAACGTAAGAAGGTGGACCTCTACTTCACACCATATACAAAAATTAACAGAAAATGGATCCAAAATTCCTTTTAAAGCTAAAACTATAAATTCTTAAAATAAGACATAGGAGTAAATATTCACACCCTTGGATTAGGCAATGGTTTTTTTAGATAAAACACCAAAAGCATAAGTGAAAAAAGGAAATATGATCAATTGAACTTCATAGAAATTAAAAACATTTGTGTTTTAAAAGAAACCCCTAGGAAAGTGAAAACACAGTCCACAGGATGGGAGAAAACATTTGTAAATCATATACAAGGGACTTGTATCCGGAATATATAAAGAACACTTACAACTCAACAATAAAAAGACAAATGACTCAATTTAAAAATGAGTAAGAGGTTTGAATAGACATTTCTCCAACACAAATAGCCAACAAGTACATGAAAAGATGCTCAACATCATTAGTTATTAGGGAGATACACATCAAAAGCACAATAAGATACCAATTCACACCCACTAAAATGACTAAAATAAAAAAAGAAAGATAATAACAAGTGTCAGCAAGGATGTAGAGAAGTTAGAATCCTCAGACACTACTGGTAGGTACATAAAACGATGCAGCTACTTTAGAAAACAATCAGTTCCTCAAAAGGTTAAACACAGACCCAGCAATCCCACTCCTAAGTACACACCAAGAGAACTGAAAACATTTGTTCACACAAGAACTTGTACATGAATGTTTATAGTAGAATTATTCATAATAATCAAAAAATGTCTTGAAATGTCCATTAACTGATAAATGAGTAAGTAAAATGTGTGTATATGTGTGTATACACATAATAAAATATAATTCAGCATGAAAACATGCTAAATGAAAAAAGAATGTCGAAAAAAACACATTTATATAGCTTCATTTATATAATGCATCTACAATAGGCAAATCCATAGGGACAAAAATGGGGCTCTAGAATGGGGCTCTGGTGAATGGGAAGTTACTGGTAAAAGGCTTTTTTCTGGGGTGATGAAAACATTCTGAAATTAGATAGTGGTGATGGTTGTACAACTTTGCGAATATACTAAAAATTACTGAATTGTTATGGTATGTGAAATATATCTCACTAAAGCTGTTATTTTTAAAATGTCAAATCCTATTCTTGGATTGGGCTTTATATCATTGCATTACTTCTGTTTTTCTTGATCTTCTTACCCACCCCAGGCAGTGAATCTAAAAACGAAACAAGTTATTAATTTTATTTAGTTGAAGTACTCTGCTTTGCTGAAAGCTGAAGGAAATACTGTTTACACCCAAGCAAACCATATCATAAATTAAAGCGAGGAAGTACATGTAAATAAAACCAGCAATGATTCAAGATTTCAGCTTGTGAGTGGGTGTTATCCAGAGAAAATGCGTTTCATGGGTGGGGAAAAAATGGGCCTACTTTTGTGAGCAGGATTGGATCACTTTAAGCAGATAATAAATGCTACGTCCCCATGTTTTACCCTCTTGTGCCCCACCGCCCAAGGTACCGATTCTCACCTCAATTCACCAACGTTCTGTGAGCCTCTGGAGACAGCTGATGGACACAAGCAAGCTCCAGAGTCCTGTCTTCTGCAGAGGAAGGCTGTTAGCAGGGCTGGCAGGGGCCTGAGCCTCTCTGAATAGCAACGGACCCACCTGAGTCTTGCAGACCAGCTGTCCTCCCGTGATTCCTGCTGAAGAACAGCACTCCGATCCAGCAGTCTGAGAGCAAAGCATTCTTGACACTTGTCAAAGTCACAAAATCTGGAAGAGCTGAGTAAATCCACCTAGAAGTCGGAATGACAGAAGAATTAGATAAAAGAAGACAGTTGGAAGAATTAAGGAGGGAAAATAAACTGCCCAACAGACCTTCATACTATCTCAAAG
The DNA here is from genome assembly GCF_000147115.1 of Myotis lucifugus. Lineage (NCBI taxonomy): Eukaryota > Metazoa > Chordata > Mammalia > Chiroptera > Vespertilionidae > Myotis > Myotis lucifugus. Next base: position 178,175 of record NW_005871447.1, on the reverse strand, counting down.
GTGACAGATCATAAGTACTCTTTTTACTTTATTAACCCATGCAAAATACTTGGGATTCTTTAAATGTGTTACTTTGGAGCTACTCTTTTTGTAAAGCAAGAAGTAGGGATTGAGTTTCAGTGTTTGTGCCGGGGAGAGGGGGTTAACAGGAATGGGAGCACTGCTTTTATTGTTGTTCTCGTGTCTAAAGCCATTATTCGTAATACCAAAGCACCCATATTAGCTTTAAGAACCAACAAAAGGGCAAGTCAAGAAATGAGAGAAGTAGTAAAAGATTTCCAAGCCCCACCTCCAGCTTGCAAACAACCCCAACATTCCTTATGGGAAATTCATCGTGTCCCACTTTGGGAATATTGATGTTCTGACAAAATTTGAGCCTCTCAAAATGCAAATATTTTTGTTCATGAAAAGGACATTCATTAAATTAAAGCCAAGGAAAGGAAATGGGTAAAAAATTCATGAGGTTCAATGAAAATTAGAAATGAAAAAAACAAATAACTGACCAAACACCATTCTGCTGAGTTATATGCAAATAATCAGAAACATATTGTGCTGATTAACTCTCCCTTGAACTTCACTTCGATTTTGAAGTTAATAGACAAAGAGTTCAGCAAAAACTAAACCAAAAACAGCCAAACATATATGGGGTTTTGCCAGGAATCAAAATAGCTTAAAAAAAAAAAAAGCCTATGATCTTGTTTTTCCTAAACTGTCTAGATGCCTTCAGGATAACCATTTTTCCTACCAATGGTGACTAAAATAAGAAATATTGGACCGTAACCGGTTTGGCTCAGTGGATAGAGCATCGGCCTGCGGACTGAAGGGTCCCAGGTTCGATTCCGGTCAAGGGCATGTACCTTGGTTGTGGGCACATCCCCAGTAGGGGGTGTGCAGGAGGCAGCTGATCGAAGTTTCTCTCTCATTGATGTTTCTAACTCTCTATCCCTCTCCCTTCCTCTCTGTAAAAAATCAATAAAATATATTTTTTTAAAAAAAGAAATATTGGGAAGCCAAACCTCCTTCCCTTATCCAAATCTGAACCCATTTGCTCTGAAAATGTTCACTAACCTTATTCAAACTATTTTAACTCATTTGTTTATAAGTTTAATGCTTTAAAAAAGAGAGAGAGAAAAAATAAAAAAATAAAAAAGGAAGAGAGAAGTTCCTTTTGTAAAATAATACCATATATGTCAATACAAAAAGAAGGTGTGAGTTTCCCTTCTGGGTAAGAGAAAATTATGTGCAAAAAGTTGAATAGGGACTGTATGAGTCTCTTTGGTCAATATTCAACCTGTTCATGCTCCTTGAAAATTCCCTTGATCTCAATCATGGAAGTTCATGCCTGAATATAAACACCATCTAGTCAGTCTGCCATAAGGCATATTTCTAGAACATAAACTATTTCCTATGTGATTAATAAATAAGGGAATAATGTAAGTAGGAGTTACATGGATTCATACATGTCCCAGTGTGTTAAAGTTGAGCATCACTGATGCCAGGTACAAGATTGAAAGCTGCAAACCATGAGGGAATACAGTACCGTGCAAGATGCCCACTCATCCCCTGTTCTTCCTCTTTGCTCTGTTCAGCTACGTATAGCAAAGGCATATTGCTCGGTTGTCCCCAAACTTTATGGATCGCCCTTGTCTCCAGAACTCAGCAAGCCCTTCTTGTCTTAAATCCCCTTCAAACAACTACCTTCATCTTTGTTTTAGAGGCAATGTCCGTTTTTTAGTAGTTTTTTTTTTTACATTTTTAGAAACTTAGTCTTTTATAATGTGTTAGCATTTTTATGATGACTATTTGTGTTGTGTTGTCTAGTTACAAAAGTACAAAGGTAAAAATAAGCCCAGTTCTTTTAATTGCTCAATTTCACAGAATTCAACTTTCTTTGAAATGCAAATGTCACATGACAGCAGAAATATACGTCTATGAAATAGAATAATATTTTCCTATTTACCTAGGATGGTAATAATCGTGGTATAGAGAATCCATAACTTTGGTTGGATCCAAATCTCTAAACTGACTCAGCTAATAAAAGGCACTGGCAAGGTTTTTTTCCATGAGTCCTAGTTTAGTCTAGTTTATCCAATCATTTGGAATTGTGCCTAGTTGGGGTAAATATTGCCTCCAGCTCTTTCATTGACAACAGTCCAAAGTGGATTGGGAGTTTGCCAACAACAGTGGATCTGAACTCAAAGGACATCACTAAACACCCATGATAACCCAGCCTGACCCCTGACCCCAAGACCCGCTTTGTTTCAAAGCATCACAGCTAACACAAGCTGAAAGGCAAAAGCTACACCAATTTCTAAAGAAGTTGGTGGTCCAAGACTCGCAGTGGAGTTTTTGTTGAAGTATCAATTCTCGCTCTGATTGCAGGAAAAAAACAGTGCTGGTCTGTCTCTCTATAAATGAAAATCATGTTATTTACCACTCAAGAGATGAGGCCTTGGAGGGAGATGGAGCCAACACAGCTCTGACCAGCAAGAAGCTTATGATCTCTGCCCAGGGAGTGACAGATGCTTGAGTAGGCATGTGTCCACTCTGGCATGAGCCTGGTAGTAGGTCCCTCCTTACATTTTGCACCCTAGGCACCTTGCTGGCCTCACCCTACTGAATGGATTCATACTTTATGTACACACTGAAGACCTCAAGGTGATATATATGTAATTTGCAGTTTCTCATTTTCGTTCAGCCAAAGGAAGTTGGTCCTAGTCATTATATTCATCACAAAAATGCAGAAACTAAGGCCTAAAGGTCATTCAGCAAACAAAGAAGCCAGGTCCAAAACCTCCAGGTCTGACTTTAAAGCCTGTGCTCTTCCATAGCATAATGCTACTTTTTGTTAAGTAATGGCCTAATACCTACACATATATATACTATATGTGTTACTATACATCTACGATATAATGGCTTATTAAACATTTAATAGCTTGAGATATATATGCCTAAGTGACCATAAAGATTGAGGAATGATCAGTTGCTATGATGCACACTGACCACCAGGGGCAGATGCTCAATGCAGGAGCTGCCCCCTGGTAGTCAGTGATCTCCCACAGCCAACCTCCCCTGGCTGGCCAACCTCCTGCGGCCCCTCCCCCCAGCCCTAGGCTGGAATGGGGGAACCGGGGGTGAGTGGCTGCGGA